>NC_035435.2:53785771-54070315 GCF_002127325.2 Helianthus annuus | reverse complement strand
TCCCATCTGATGATAGTCCGATCTTAAGTCGATATTCGAATAAAAACTTGACCCTTGCAACTGGTCAAACAAGTCGTCGATGCGTGGCGATGGATAACGGTTCTTTATAGTCACCTTGTTGAGTTCCCGATAATCAATACACATTCGAAAGGACCCGTCTTTCTTCTTTACAAACAAAACTGGGTCTCCCCAAGGCGAAGAACTGGGTCGAATAAAACTTTTGTCCAATAACTCTTGCAGTTGATTAGACAACTCCTGCAACTCTGCAGGTGCTAAATGATAAGGAGCACGAGCAATTGGGGCCGTTCCTGGTGCAAGATCAATCTGAAATTCCACTTGGTGGTGAGGAGGTAAACCAGGAAGTTCCTCAGGAAATACATCAGCAAATTCACGTACAACTGGCAGATCCTCGATCTTTCTCTCTTCAGACGGAGTGTTAGTAACAAGTGCTAGAATAGCAGGATACCCCTTTCGTAGACACTTCTACGCTTGTATAGCTGAGATGATACCAACCATCGCACCACTATGATGCCCCTTTACCGATAATGACTCCCCACCAGGGAGAGGAATGCGTACGATCTTTTCCTTACACAGAATCTCAGCTTGGTGTTTAGACAACCAATCCATACCAACCACTATATCAAAACTACCGAGGGTAACAAGAAGGAGATCAATATCAAACACTTGACCCACGAGATCTAGTTTACACCCAAAAAGAACATGCAAAGCTTCTATCGTTTTACCATCGGCTAGTTCTACTACGTGCTTAACCTCTAAAGGTGTTGGAGTTAACCCTAATCACTGACTAAACTCTAGGGACACATAACTCCAATCGGCACCGGGATCAAATAACACAGAAGCAATAAGATTGTTCACAGAAAACGTACCAGTCATGACATTGCCGTCGTTCCTAGCATCACCAGCACCGATCGTGAATACTCTTCCACGAGCAGCGTTGCCCCCATTGTTGCCGTTGTTGTTGTTCCCAGCATTGTTGTTGTTATTCTGGCGGTTGTTGTCATTGGCATTCTGATTCAGCTGAGGGCAATCCCGCTTGATGTGGCCCTCATCCCCGCACTGGAAACACCATTTCTTAAAACCCTGATTCTGCTGAGGTTGTTGCCTTTACTGTCGCTGGTGCTGCTGATTTTGTTGTTGCTGCTGATTTGGCAGTGGGGCTCTACAGTCTTTGGCCTCATGGCACACCTTCTCGCACCTACGGCAAGTCCGGACACACTGTCCATAGTGATGATAGCCACACTTGTTACACTATGGCTTCTTTCCAATGTAAGAGCCCTGATTCGGATTGCTGCCCTGGCCTTGATCACTGAAGAGGACTGGCTGTGACTGCGGTTATTGCTGTTATCAGGCCTTTTTTGAGATTGACTGGCACTGGTTGCCTTATCAGCGTCGTTCCACTTGCATTTGTTATCACTGGCAGGTGTGGTAGCTGTAGCAGTAGAGGTAGTAGCAGAAACACGTGGCGGCAAGTTTGCACGTTCGACCTCTTGGTCAGTAATCTTATGTGCCAAACGGATGATACGGGGCAGATTGTCTAGGTTTGCAGCAGTAACATACCCCTTAACAGCTGGTGCTAAGCCCTTGAGATACAACTCAATTCGCCGATGTGGGGGTCAAGATAGGTTAGGGCACAAAGTTGCTAAATCATGAGACCTCCTTGTGAATGCTTCAATCTCAGATCACTCCATTTTCAGATTGTAGTACTCGTTCTCCTGTTTCTGAACCTCATCACGAGGATAGTACTCCTCCCTCATCAACTCCTTAAAGTCTTCCCAAGTGGTGGCATTTGCCATTTCGATACCCAACATCTGAACCTGGGCATTCCACCATGTCAGGGCACCATCCTCGAGTGTGCCCGTAGCATACTTCACTCTGTCCCCAGCAGGACAGTTACACATTGCAAATACTGATTCTGCCTTCTCAAACCATCGCAGGAGTCCTACAGCCCCTTCAGTCCCACTGATGGTCTGTGGCTTACAATCCATGAACATCTTGAACGTATAAGCAGGTGGATTGTTTTGATGCGCTGGCTGACCTAATGGACGAAAGAAAATACAACACAGGGGTAACAATTGTGTATGCGACACGAGATTAAAGAGTATTTGGCACTTTTCATACCAGCTTGGTAGGCTGCCAGAGCCTCAGCCACACGTGTGTTGATTAAGTTTGTCAGCTCAGCTTGGGTCATCGCGATGTGACCATGTCCATGTCCTCGTCTACTCATGATTCTATACAAGGAGAGGGAACAGATTTAAGAGTCGAAATGAGGTAAAAGTCAAGTATCACGTTGAAATCTACAAACTACCAAGTTTATACACAATAGGGCAGAACCCTTCTCACACTCATTAAGCCTCACTGGGACTTACATGCACCTTGCGTAATTATTAAGTGTGCACCCATAATAATAAGGCAATTTGCATGCTCAGCTCAGTGCCTCTTAACTTGCGCTAAAAGTTTCCCCCACATTCAAGTAGCAAAACAGAGGGTACTACAGGATTATGATTCACAAAAGTCGAAGAGTATTGTTACACTATCAAATCACCATAACATCTAGTATGTCGTTTCATGCAAGTTGTGAGTGTGTGACTACTAAACAAGTAATGCATAAAGTAACAGAAGACGAACCTTGCAATCTGGAGCTGAGTGTCATGGTCGATTTTCGAAGTTGTTCGGTTACAGTCTGGTTTTATAAAAACGTTTTAAAACCTACTTCACTATAACCAGTGGCTCTGATACCAAACTATCACACCCCCAAATTACCACATGTGGATACACCACGGGACGTGTGACATACCAGGATCCAAGCCACCAATCACATTGAACTACGCATAATATTTAATAAAAACATTCCATTCATTTCAAAATATAAATCCAAGTTATGAATTAAACCAAAATAAGTATTCAGCGGAAGCATTAAGTAAATAGTAATTCAAATGTTTCAAACAGGTGTTCATAATCAAATAAGTGAGTATCCAAGAGTCTTGATCCATGACCACTCCAGCACTCCCAGATAGCAAGTCCAGAATCAGAAATCTAACGACCTGCACGCATGCAGACAAGTGTGTCAGACGACGCTGGTGAGTTCAAAGTTTCGTTAACGCGTTTAGTTACCAGATATGTGTATAAAATAGTTCAACAATTTGATTTGATGTTGTTATTAACTCGATTACCGCAATGGCTACAAGATGTATTTGCCCAAGCCCAATGTCTCTATCAAAACATTGGTCATGCTTTAAGGTAATTAGTTCGCGCCCGTCCTCTCCGGTACGGCGTGAGGGTGCCAAACCTAATAGCGCTATCAACTAATAACCTCGTTGCCTCCCCGACAACTATCGGTAGATGTAAGGGTCTTATATGATAGAAATGAGTAATAACAAACATCCCATTAACCCGACATTCCTCCCTGGAACGTTACCCGATATCCCTCCCTGGGATGCATGCTTGGAAAAAGAGCAGTGAACTCACCTTTAATTTGCTCGGTAAGACTAATTACTTGTTCACACTTAGTTAATCAAGTCCTAGTATGATTACCACAATGATCAGTTTGACATACAATCATACCACATACTAGAACAGATAATGCACATATGTAGTTTAAGTCATGACTGCTAATTCATTCGCCTAGTGCCCTCAGATCATTGCTTAAACATGTGTCACACCCCGATTTCCACGTGTCACCGGTGGGCCCGGTGGGGGAGTATCGTGACGTGGTTGGCAACATAATAGTCAAACAACACAATATTTAATATGCACAGCGGAAGCAATTTAATAGATGTAATACAACCGAATTTAATTATTGTAATATCAAGTATCACAACGTTCGATTGTTTATCCACAGACGAATCGAAATAAAATATGAGACAATAGTTCAACAGACTTCAGGCATCTTAAGCTTGCGAGACTTCTAATGATGCTAAGGAGAAATCCCAGCCAATTTCGCTTAGTACCTGCATTTAATCTTTTTGGGAAAAATACGTCAGTTTACACTGGTAAATACATTCAACTGACTCATTTTGGAAAATGATTGAAAATTGGTTTGGATGCACGTGGCATAAACATTTTATTTAACTTGGGAGAATTATTTATTATTATAATCTTGTGAACAAATTACATGTTACTTGTGCGTTCAGTAGCCCGGATCTTGTCCGGGTTAAAGATTAATAGACACACCACATCATAGAGTTATACACTGACAGGTGTACGCCTACACCCTGTGCTCAGGTCGTGGCCATCTCGTAAGATGATGCCAAGGATATCCGGGACATGGTCATTAACCCCCCAAAGACTTTAAGTAATCAAGACTGTTTAAACGAGCCGATCAAATTATTCAACTACCCACTTAATTGTGGAGATTTGATGCTCGATCAAGCGGTATGCTACATACAGTAACCCAAGCCCGTATAGGGAAATAAGTTAAAAGTATTTACCTGAGCAATGTATAAATCACAATAAGCAAACGCAAGTAGC
Source organism: Helianthus annuus (assembly GCF_002127325.2). Lineage (NCBI taxonomy): Eukaryota > Viridiplantae > Streptophyta > Magnoliopsida > Asterales > Asteraceae > Helianthus > Helianthus annuus. The sequence continues at coordinate 54,065,827 of NC_035435.2, read as the reverse complement.
TTTTACTGGTCCTCCTAATCTGGAACGAATGTTTATAATAACCTATTAGAATCCTAACAGGTCTTTAATTAAGCTTAGGCTTAGACCGGCTAGTTTCAAGGATACGGTTCGTACGCACGATTAAGCGACGACCGGATAGCATGTGATTTATACCCGACAAGTTCAGAGACTTGCTTAATATGGGTTTATTATTCACATTCTGAATTTTGAGATAAAACCATTAAGTTTTGACCCGTTTCGGCTAATTTATGTAAACTTGTTACATAAACCAAACCGTACGCGTAATAAGCGTGACGGGTATTCGTGAGAGCTATATACAGGTTTCCTAAGTTAATTATGCCTCAAATATGTTGCGACATCAGTAAGATGTCGTTCATTACCCTCGAACGTGTTTAGACACAAACTAGGCCCCGTAGGGGTAGTTTGGTCATTTTAAAGTTTATAAGAGAGTTTAAATGTTTAACTGAGTTACAGGTATGATGTAATCAGCAAAAATACTTAGTTTACTGATTTATAACAGTAAGGTATTTTAGATATGTGAAATTTATCAATTATAACCAAACTATGCCCCATAGGGGTATTTTGGTAATTTCACATAAGCCGAAAAGCTCAAAACTGAAGTCTGAGATAACCAATTTTTGCTTACTGTTAGAATGTTATAATTTGACTAAAACATCAATTGATATCACCCTTGTATGTTCAAAAATAGTATTAGTACATACTATGCGCTAAAAACGCTAAATAAGGCGATTAGGAGCCGTTTACGGTTTCAATACTTAAAGCTGATATTTTTATTATTCCAGAAGGTCTAAAATAATTTATTTATCATAACTAATCAGTATCAAAAGTTTTGGGGTCGTTTTGATATGTAAAACTCATTTTATGGCCTGTAAGGGCAAAACCGACATTTACCGAATTAAGCCTACGACTATGAGTTATGCTCAGCCTAAAATTAATTAAAAATATTTAAAATTCCCAAAATAATATATTACATCAGTGGGTAAAGATTTTGATGTCAAAAAGTAGGTTAACTAGGCTATACGCTAATCACTCCATTTAATTAACATAAAGCTTTCATTTTGCGATAATGAGCATAACTCTTAATCTACAAATCAAACTGATGTCAAATTTTGCATACAAGTTTATATATTAGAAAGTGAAGTTTCTACTCTTTTACATTTCCAAATTTCACGTTTTAAAGCGGAAAGGGCATAATGGTCAACATATGAGCAATTAACGGAATCATGCATATTAATTGGATAACTAATGATCCGAGGTGTATAATCACAGAGGGTTATACTAGCATGTAACCTGGTCCAAATAAAGCTCTAAGGCATTTCCAAAACATTCCATACGGGTCAAAACTAAAAGTCAAAGTATAAGTCAAACTGTGCGACTTTCGGTTCCGAACCGGGTCTAAACAGGAAATTGTCGGGTTGAATATGTTTTAGACATATCCTTACACTAATTACCAAGTTATATTAATGATAAAACAGGTTATAAGTGTTCTGCATTGTTAATCATGCATAAATCGCATTTTAAACTTTCTGTTGACTTTTTAATTATACGTTTGACCCGACTTTTGACCTAGTTAGAGTGGTGATCAGGGGGAACCCTCTTAAGGGTTTATTACCCGCATAAATACCAAATTATAACTACTTTTAATTCGAGATATGACTGAGCCATTGCTGACTAATCTCGAAGTCAAACCGTAATTACGACGGTTTGACTTTTAGCTAAATAACTAAGCTAAAATCAATTTAGAAAGGTTAAGACAACTTACAAGGGTCTAATTGTTGATTAGGAAGGCCTGGAGAGTGCTCTTGTGCTCCACAATTGATCAGAAGATGTTGAGGAATGGATTGATCAAAGTGTTGCACTTTGAGAGCCTTATATAGTGATCCAAGACACCACAACATGTTGACAATTAAGTCTAGGACTAACCACAACATTTCCACAGGTGTCCTACATGTTTAGGGGTTGTTTAGGGGCCAATGGACATATGGAAAACCGGTTAAAGGTCGAAATTCGCGCTCAAAACAGCCAACAGCCGGTTTCTGGTCGCTGGGCACTAGCTTACGGACCGTAAGCTCCCCCTTGCGGTCCGTAAGCCTGACATCAGGCTTGAAAAGTTTGTTGATCTTTAGTGTCTTGAAGGGGTAACTTGAGGCTTCGAATTTGGGACAAGTTTTATCAAATTGGGGCCTCTATAAAGTGCTTAATACAGTAACATACCCTACCATTTTGGTATGCTTGCTTGGATCCTTTATAAAAGTACCGAAAACTAAGGGTCACCGTAGGAATTTCTTCGTGGGAGTCCACCAATTGATTCATGAATCATTCATTGCTATAATTTGCTGATTTTGAACATACACTAGATGTTTTTAATATGTTTTGAGTCCTGGGATTTATAACGAGGTCGTTCAGAGGTGCAAAAGTTAACATGACGACACTTACCCATTTTTAATAAATCCGAGTGTGTAACGCTCTTCGTCGTACACGACACGTGTCGTTATTTTATTTAACACGAATTTTCGAGGTGTTACATCCTCACCCCCTTAAAATAAATCTCGACCCGAGATTTACTGAAATAAATAAGGGTACTTTTCTTTCATGGTGGATTCAACTTCCCACGTATACTCGGGACCTCTTCGGGCATCCCATTTGACCTTTATAATAGGTACATGCTTCCTACGAAGCTTCTTTACCTGTCGATCTTCAATCGACAAAGGTTTTTCAACAAATTTCAAGCTCTCGTCTATATGCACATCTGTGTGTGGTATAACCAGTGATTCATCAGCGACGCACTTCTTCAGGTTGCAGATGTGGAACACATTGTGAATTCCACTGAGCTTTTCAGGTAAGTTTAACTTATAGGCAACTGACCCGACACGTTCGATAACCTCGAAAGGTCCTATGTATCTCGGGCTTAGTTTGCCTTTCTTACCAAATCGCATCACTCCTTTCCAGGGTGATACTTTGAGCAACACTTTATCACCTACTTCGAAGTGAAAATCCTTACGCTTCGGATCTACGTAGCTCTTCTGCCTATCTCGGGCAGCTTTGAGACGGTCACGAATCTGGACAATTTTGTCCGTCGTTTCAAAGACTATCTCTGGTCCCGATAATTGGACATCTCCAACTTCCGCCCAACAGATGGGTGATCTACACTTTCTCCCGTATAATGCCTCGAAGGGTGCAGCCTTAATGCTGGTATGGTAGCTATTGTTGTAGGAGAATTCGATTAATGGTAGGTTCTTATCCCAACTATCACCCAAATCGATCGCACATGCATGTAGCATGTCTTCCAATGTTTGAATAGTACGCTCACTCTGACCGTCAGTCTGAGGATGATAAGCCGTACTAAAATTTAAACGTGTGCCCAAAGATTGTTGGAAACTTTTCCAAAAATGCGATGTGTATCTAGTATCTCTGTCAGAGATAATAGATACAGGTATGCCATGCAAGGCTACAATCTTATCAACGTACAGCTGGGCTAACATATCGGAGCTATAAGTCTCCTTGATGGGTAAGAAATGTGCTGACTTAGTCAGTCTATCAACTATAACCCATATCGTATCATTTCCTTTCCTCGTCTTGGGTAACTTGGTAATAAAATCCATAGTTACACATTCCCACTTCCACTCGAGAAGTTCAGGCTGTTGTAGCAAGCCTGACGGCTTTTGATGCTCAGCTTTGACTTGCGCACAAGTCAAGCATTTGGCTACATGGGCGGCTACAGACTTTTTCAAGCCTATCCACCAATAATTTGCCTTTAGATCCTGGTACATCTTATCAGCTCCAGGGTGAACGGAATATTTGGAACTATGGGCTTCCTGGAGGATAACATCTCGTAGTCCTCCATGAACTGGAACCCATATTCGTCCGTTTAATCTTAAAATTCCGTCTTTGCTAAGAGTTAACTGCTCCTCAGTTACTCCTAACTTTTCATTTGGATAGTTAGCTTCCAACATAGCTTCTTTCTGTGCAGCTAATAACCTTTCCATCAAATTGTTCCTTACTTCAATGCTCTTGGCATTGATTCGGATGGGTTTCACCCTTTCCTTACGACTCAAGGCATCGGCGACTACATTCGCCTTGCCGGGATGGTATCTGATTTCACAATCATAATCATTCAGGGTCTCCATCCAACGGCGTTGCCTCATGTTTAATTCTTTCTGATTAAACAGATGCTGGAGGCTCTTGTGATCAGAATAGATCACAAACTTGATTCCATAAAGATAATGCCTCCACAATTTCAGTGCGAACATAACGACACCCAATTCCAAATCATGGGTGGTGTAATTCTTTTCATGCACCTTTAACTGTCGTGATGCATAGGCAATAACCTTGCCTTTCTGCATAAGCACACACCCCATGCCGGTGTGTGAAGCATCGCAGTAAACTACGAATTCTTCAGTGCCTTCAGGTAATGCCAGCACAGGAGCGTTGCTCAACTTTTGTTTTAAGATATCGAAGGATTCTTGCTGCTTAGGGCCCCAAACGAACTTTACCTTCTTCTTAGTTAAGGAGGTTAGGGGTGCAACAATCCTTGAAAAATTTTCAATGAAACGCCGGTAATATCCTGCCAACCCTAGGAAGCTACGAATCTCCGAAGGCGTCTTTGGCTCCTGCCAATTCATAACAGCTTCTACTTTAGCGGGATCCACTTGGATACCACGCTCACTGACCACATGTCCAAGGAATTGGACTTCTCGAAGCCAAAATTCACACTTAGAGAATTTGGCATAGAGCCTCTCGTGATGTAAAAGTTTGAGAATACATCGAAGATGTTTCTCATGATCAGTTTGGTTCTTTGAGTAAATAAGGATATCATCGATGAAGACGATGACGAATTTATCCAAGTATGGCTTGCAAACGCGATTCATGAGATCCATGAACGCGGCAGGTGCATTAGTGAGTCCAAAAGGCATCACTAGGAACTCGTAATGGCCATAACGGGTTCTAAATGTAGTTTTCTGCACGTCTTCATTTCTAACCTTCAGTTGATGGTAGCCTGACCTCAAATCAATCTTCGAAAAATAACTTGCCCCTTGCAATTGATCGAATAAATCGTCGATCCTGGGTAAAGGATATCTATTCTTGATCGTGACCTTATTAAGCTCACGATAGTCGATGCACAGACGCATCGACCCATCCTTCTTTTTATACGAACAGAACTGGTGCTCCCCAAGGAGACGAACTAGGTCTGATGAAACCTTTGGCTAACAATTCGTCTAGCTGTGTCCTCAATTCTTTCATCTCGGTGGGCGCCAACCTATAAGGTGCCCTGGCCACTGGTGCCGTTCCGGGGATGATATCAATCCTGAATTCCACTTGCCTATCTGGTGGCAAACCAGGTAGCTCTTCCGGAAAAACTTCTGGGAATTCAGAAATAACAGGGATGTCTCCTACCTTTGGTTTAGGCTCATCAATAACCACTTGTGCCATGTAGATGACACAACCCTTCTTTAAACATTTTGAAGCCTTGAGCATAGTCACCTGCTCAAGCAGCCCATACTGGGTATCTCCCCGAATGGTAAGTGATTCACCAGACGGAGTCTTTATCACTACCTGCTTCTTACTGCAGACAATTTGGGCCTGGTTGTGAGATAACCAGTCCATACCCAGCACTATGTCAAAACCGGCCAACTTAAATGGAAGTAGTGACAAAGGAAAAGAATGGTTCTTAATGGATATAAAACATCCATCTAACACAGTTGAGACGGTTTCTATGGTACCATCTGCTAACTCTACCTCATAGTTTACGCTTAAGGTTTTGACAGGTAAATTCAACAATTTACAAAACTTGTTATCTACGAAAGACTTATCTGCGCCTGAATCAAAAAGTACTCTTGCAAAGACATCATTTACAAGGAAAGTACCTGTTATGACATTTTCGTCTTGCACGACCTCTTTCGCGTCCATTCTGAAGACTCTCGCATTGGTCTTCTTGGCCTCTTCAGGCTTCTTGTTGTATTTAGGGCTGTTGGTCTTAATGTGCCCCTTTTCATTGCAACGGTAGCACGTTGCGTCTTTCATTTTCTTGCAATCTAAGGTTTTGTGATCCGTGGACTTACATATACCACAAGCATAAGTTTTTGGTTGGGTCTGTGAGTTCGACTTGAGTCTGCACTTTCCAAAGTGCTGCTTCTTGCAAATCTTGCATTTGGGCTTCTCACCCGAATGATGCCCATCTTTCTTTGACTCATATCCTTTCTTGGTGTCACCTTTCCCACGGTGTTTCTTGTTCGACCTACGTGAACTATCATCTTCACGCTTTCTTTTCTCGGCCTCCTTATTCCTCAGCGATCTCTGCTTGACCGCATCCAGAGTGAGGGATAAGGAAATGTCCGCTACTGATCTAAAAGTAGTTGGCCGAGAAGCCTTCACGCTTGCCTTGATCTCGGGGGCTAAACCACCGATAAAACGAGCGATTCTTTTTGGTTCCGGGGTTACCAGATAGGGAACCAACCGGGATATAGTGTTGAAGCTCATTAGGTAAGCTTGACAGTCAAGGTTTGTCATCACCAATGACAGAAAATCAGACTCTATCTTCTCCACCTCATGCTGAGGGCAGTAATTTTCCCTGATAAGGGCAACAAATTGATCCCACGACATGCTGTACAATGGGATTTTCCCGGTGGCTTGAATCAGAGATCTCCACCATGCTAAAACTTCGCCCTTAAAAGACTGCGACACAAACTTGACCACGTCTCTCTCAGCGCATCCGCTGATATCAACAACCGTATCCATCTCATCCAGCCACGTCATACAGTCAATAACTCCTTTCTCCCCAGTGAAGTCCCGGGGCTTACATGAAACAAAATATTTATAAGAACAACCTTTCTCACGGGGTCCTCTGTTCAGTATAACCTGCTGTGATGGAGCACTGTGGTTTGAGGAGTGTCGATCATCGTCTTTCTTCGGGTCATCCTTCTTGGACGGTGGCTTTGAAGGCTGTGTAGATAGGGTCCTACTACGAGTCCCACTATACTCTTCGTACTGTCTTTCCAAGGCCTTTGTAACCGCGTCGTCGACCAACGCCTTTAATTCAGCACCCGTTAAGGTAACCCGGGCGTTATCAATATTCTCCGTTGGATGGCTATTTATCTCGTCTGAGTTAGCCATTTCAATTGAACTGTTACAGAAAACAAGGACAATAGTTTATGTGGGAGTTTATTATGGAATTTCCCCTTTGGGTAATTCATTAACCATGGTCACCGAGACCATATTTGGTTAATTTATTAATCATATCTATTTAGGATTTGTATAATAATTTATCCTAGTTATAAAACAATAACAGTTTTATTTGTTGCACAAAAGGCCTAGTCACATGGACAGTTTATTTTATGGGTTATGATTTCAGAGAATCAATCATGAAGGTATACCAGCACAATAGGCCTAGTCACAAGGACATTTATAAATCGTATGCTAGGATTTCAGAGGATCAAAGCATCTGAGGTTTGTACCTAGTTCATTACCCTTATTTGACAGGGAGTCATTGTTACCACTGTCTTTTGGCTCATGTGGTAATGAGCAGGGCCCGTAGGCACGTATTACCATGTAGGGTAAAAGTATAGTCATCTTAATTGATGATTTACCCCATGATTCAGAGATCATTTCATTGAGTTTGGAATCTTTGAAAGATCCCCTTATAATAAAATAACGCGTGTGATTCAAGTGAATCACATCTTCAAGGAGTGTTAACCTGTTTTCAGATGTTTAACAGGGATTTGAATCTCTCTAACAGGTCTTACCATCTTGGCCTGGCCTTATAATGACCCGAAGGCTAGGTTTCACACTTTAAGAAAAATTTTACATAGGCAGACATTTACTTAAAAGGAATGATTTTTGATTCATTTATTTCATATGTAATAGTTATGCATATAATAGCAATATGAAATTTATAAAACAAATATTCCATTAGTTTATTACAACGTTACATGCTGCCCTAAACGGGTCTTTTCAAATAGCAAACCTACCCACGCAGGGGTTTAAACAAGTACTTACCCTCGCAGGGGCTTAATAACACACATACCCACACAGGGGCTTAATAGCAAAAACATGCCCACGCAGGGGCCTAATAACATAATAGTCCACGCAGGGACTTACACAAATAAAATACCCTCGCAGGGGTTGATAGAAAGATAGACCCGCGCAGGGGTCAAAATAAACATACATGCCCACGCAGGGCTCAATTATTACTAGGAAGGATTCAGTGGTCCTTCTTGCCCTTCCCCTTGATCAAGCTTGTCAATCCTTGGAAAAACGTTTGTCGCTCACTTCGTTCCCTATGAAATTCTCGCTCTACATAGTCCAACCTTTGCAGAATTTCTTCACGCTCTGGTGGAGAGAACCTTGGTGGTTGCGATTGCGTCCGTATAATAGGTCTTGCAGGTATCTGGTACCCATGAGTTGGGTACCCTACTCCCCATGGATCTCCATAGGGTCCTTGGGTGTTATAGTTAGCCGCTACCACGTACGGATCGGCTTCGGCTTAGTTGTAGTTGGTGTGCAATGGCTGCTCAAACGGGTTATACGCCGTGGAACCCGTGTATGCCGGAATCGGGTTATCAAAACCCATAGGCGGTGGTTGTGGTGCAACTGGGTGTGAAGGTCCACCCATTTGTGGATCTTCTTGATGTGGCGGGTAGTGGTTGCCACTTGATTGGTGTGGAGAATTAAAATGAAAGTCTCCTGTTCGCGTAGACATACGTGCTCCGGTTCTCCTACGTCTTGGCGGTTGCGGGGGTGCCGGTTGAACTGGTGGCGGCGGAGGTGGTGGCGTGACTGCCACAAACCTTGGATCCTCAGAGGGATCTTGTTGCTGCTGTTGCTGCTGCTGAGGCGATGAGTGGTGAGGAGGTGTATAGTACCATTCGTGCCTGGTAAACATAGCTTGAAAGCTATCTGGACCAACATAGGGTGATCCATGGAAGGAAGATCCATCAGAGATCTCTATCGGGTGGTTCGGTGTACCACTGACAGGCTCGACGGGGTCCGTATCCTCGTCCATGTCGTCCGCATGCTCTCCCGAGAAATGATCTTCCGGACCCAATGGGTTAAAACCCACTAGTTCTTGTAGGAAGTTTGCCGGGTTAAACCGGCCCCTAAAAACTGGTGTAGGGTCACCAAAAGAGTTATGCGATAGGGATCGCTGTAATGGTATGTATGAAGGTTGAGGGTTGTTGGGCTCATAATCCGGTTGTGGCCCATAAAGGTTAGGAGGTGTTGAACTGTGTGAGACCGACCGTCTAGCCGGTTCAAAGAGGTTCCTCCGGTTCTGCTGGGGATCGTCACTCTCCGTGGTAGATGGGGCTCGCGCATTCGAAGGTCCAGCTTCATTATCATTGGGGGCGGTGATTGGCCCCTTGCCTCTTCCTCTTCTCCTGAAGAATCTTGGCGGCATTTTGTTAATTCCAGTCAATATGGCATGAGATAACAAAACAGAATATAGGCAAAAATAAAGCGCAATACAATTAAAGTGGAATTTGTCCTATGTTGAATGTCTAGACTCGAAAGTTTAGAATTTGTGCAATTGTGTAACTGAGATTAAACACAAAAGGCTAGTGTTTAATTCACTCAGTGTTGGCTCTGATACCAACCTGTCACACCCCGATTTCCACGTGTCACCGGTGGGCCCGGTGGGGGAGTATCGTGACGTGGTTGGCAACATAATAGTCAAACAACACAATATTTAATATGCACAGCGGAAGCAATTTAATAGATGTAATACAACCGAATTTAATTATTGTAATATCAAGTATCACAACGTTCGATTGTTTATCCACAGACGGATCGAAATAAAATATGAGACAATAGTTCAACAGACTTCAGGCATCTTAAGCTTGCGAGACTTCTAATGATGCTAAGGAGAAATCCCAGCCAATTTCGCTTAGTACCTGCATTTAATCTTTTTGGGAAAAATACGTCAGTTTACACTGGTAAATACATTCAACTGACTCATTTTGGAAAATGATTGAAAATTGGTTTGGATGCACGTGGCATAAACATTTTATTTAACTTGGGAGAATTATTTATTATTATAATCTTGTGAACGAATTACATGTTACTTGTGCGTTCAGTAGCCCGGATCTTGTCCGGGTTATAGATTAATAGACACACCACATCATAGAGTTATACACTAACAGGTGTACGCCTACACCCCGTGCTCAGGTCGTGGCCATCTCGTAAGATGATGCCAAGGATATCCGGGACATGGTCATTAACCCCCCAAAGACTTTAAGTAATCAAGACTGTTTAAACGAGCCGATCAAATTATTCAACTACTCACTTAATTGTGGAGATTTGATGCTCGATCAAGCGGTATGCTAGATACCGTAACCCAAGCCCGTATAGGGAAAATAAGTTAAAAGTATTTACCTGAGCAATGGCAAAACCGACATTTACTGAATTAAGCCTACGACTATGAGTTATGCTCAGCCTAAAATTAATTAAAAATCTTTAAAATTCCCAAAATAATATATTACATCAGTGGGTAAAGATTTGGATGTCAAAAAGTAGGCTTAACTAGGCTATACGCTAATCACTCCATTTAATTAACATAAAGCTTTCATTTTGCGATAATGAGCATAACTCTTAATCTACAAATCAAACTGATGTCAAATTTTGCATACAAGTTTATATATTAGTAAGTGAAGTTTCTAATCTTTTACATTTCCAAATTTCACGTTTTAAAGCGGAAAGGGCATAATGGCCAACATATGAGCAATTAACGGAATCATGCATATTAATTAGATAACTAATGATCCGAGGTGTATAATCACAGAGGGTTATACTAGCAAGTAACCTGGTCCAAATAAAGCTCTAAGGCATTTCCAAAACATTCCATACGGGTCAGAACTGAAAGTCAAAGTATAAGTCAAAGTGTGTGACTTTTGGTTCCAAACTGGGTCTAAACAGGAAATTGTCGGGTTGAATATGTTTTAGACATATCCTTACACTAATTACCAAGTTATATTAATGATAAAACAGGTTATAAGTGTTCTGCATTGTTAATCATGCATAAATCGCATTTTAAACTTTCTGTTGACTTTTTAATTATACGTTTGACCCGACTTTTGACCTAGTTAGAGTGGTGATCAGGGGGAACCCTCTTAAGGGTTTATTACCCACATAAATACCAACTTATAACTACTTTTAATTCGAGATATGACTGAGCCATTGCTGACTAATCTCGAAGTCAAACCGTAATTACGACGGTTTGACTTTTAGCTAAATAACTAAGCTAAAATCAATTTAGAAAGGTTAAGACAACTTACAAGGGTCTAATTGTTGATTAGGAAGGCCTGGAGAGTGCTCTTGTGCTCCACAATTGATCAGAAGATGTTGAGGAATGGATTGATCAAAGTGTTGCACTTTGAGAGCCTTATATAGTGATCCAAGACACCACAACATGTTGATAATTAAGTCTAGGACTAACCACAACATTTCCACAGGTGTCCTACATGTTTAGGGGTTGTTTAGGGGCCAAGGGACATATGGAAAACCGGTTAAAGGTCGAAATTCGCACTCAAAACAGCCAACAGCCGGTTTCTGGTCGCTGGGCACTAGCTTACGGACCGTAAGCTCCCCCTTGCTGTCTGTAAGCCTGACATCAGGCTTGAAAAGTTTGTTGATCTTTAGTGTCTTGAAGGGGTAACTTGAGGCTTCGAATTTGGGACAAGTTTTATCAGATTGGGGCCTCTATAAAGTGCTTAATACAGTAACATACCCTACCATTTTGGTATGCTTGCTTGGATCCTTTATAAAAGTACCGAAAACTAAGGGTCACCGTAGGAATTTCTTCGTGGGAGTCCACCAATTGATACATGAATCATTCATTGCTATAATTTGCTGATTTTGAACATACACTAGATGTTTTTAATATGTTTTGAGTCCTGGGATTTATAACGAGGTCGTTCAGAGGTGCAAAAGTTAACATGACGACACTTACCCATTTTTAATAAATCCGAGTTTATAACGCTCTTCGTCTTACACGACACGTGTCGTTATTTTATTTAACACGAATTTTCGAGGTGTTACACATGTCATAGTTCAAACTTTCATCACACCTACACACATAGTTTTATTTGCATATACATCCAGCCCAATTACTATACATGTATGGCCCAATGGTTTAAACAGGTCCGTTACACGTGTTGTGCAGCCCAGTTGATATTAGGCAAAATGATATGAGTCAGCCAAGTGGGCTGGTCCCGTGCCACCCACAGCTGGTTACGGCCCAACTCATACCCTCGGCCCAAAGTAGAAAAGATTTGAAACCTTACACTGATCATGATTAACTAAACAATTTGTATGTAAACTCACAGCCCACATAACACGTATCAAGCCCACACATTACACTTGGGTCCTGCGGCCCAGTGGTTATACAAAATCTGTCCACGGTGCGGTGCAGCCCAACTGCCTCCGGCCCAGATTTATTTCCCTTATGCAATATACCCGATAGAGATGTGGCCCATAACTTAATCAGCCCAAGTTGTTAAATGTTGATGCCCGACCCATACGTTAAACCCTTAAAACCCCAGCCCAAGTTATTATACATCTACAATTTCATGCAATCCGAATCAAGTGTGGATACCCTTTGTGACAACAAAACCAAAACCTACCCTAATCCATAACATGATCATGTTCATAAACCCCATTTACCTTATTAGTTTACTATCACATTCTTCATTTATCTAACCAACTTTAATGCTTAAACACATTACTAACTCATACCATCATCAATATGTTAATCAACCAACAAATAATTATCATATTCATTAAACATTCAATACAAATTAAACATGAAGATTCACCAACAAGATCACATACACTTTCATGCGGTCAAGATCATACACAAACAAGATCATCAATATGTAAGAGATAACCTAGTTCGAAACATAACTCAGCCGATCACTTACACGTATATAGCATTCACGTACACCTTTTTTTGTAATCAAACACACATACGAACAAGATCACACAATTAAACTTAATACAAAAACAGAATTACTAACCAATAAACTTGTTCCAATGAGATGATGTTGCCTCGAATGGGGGGAGGGTAGGTACGACCTTCACGAACTAGGGGGTGTAGGGTTTGTTTATGTGTGCAAGTTACGTGAACGTATACCTACATGTATACTCTAAGGATATAAACGCACCAAGAACTTATCGGGCTTCTTTGTGGGCTTGTACTGGGCTGCGGATCACAATAGCAAATATGGATACATTTTGGGCCGATGACTTGATGTGGGCCTCAACATATGAATATTATGATGACCGGCCCTATTGTAGTGTGTGTATGTTAAACATACTCATGACATAGACGGCCCAATTACAAAGGTGGCCAATAACACACTCGAGCATAACCCGGCGCGTTTACGTTAAATAATTAATCGTAGCAAAATGTGAAAGAAGAATAACGAGGAATCAAGATTAAAAAACTAACCTTGGAAGCTCGGGTTGTCATATCATCCCCAACTTAAAAGAAATTTCGTCCCGAAATTTGACAAGTAAGCATAGAGAATGTGAAGTGATGAATCAAGATTGCTGCAGACTTTCCTCAGGTGCCACAGTTTAACCAAGCTTTCGCCCGGTCTTTAAGGGAGAAAGGGAACATACAGAGCCGAACAACATCTGGAGGCTCTGTTGATCCGGAAGGTGTCACATATTTCCAAGAATTTGGTAATATGTAAGTGGGGATCTTCATCGGACAGGCCATGGAAAGTGGCAACATTTTGGAGCATTTGGATTAAGTGTGGTCAAAGCTAAAAGTTATTAGCATCGACATTAGGAAGGTTTATAGCGGCTCCAAGATTACCGAACGTAGGCCGTAGCTAATCCATGAGAGTGCGATGATCCGCCATAGGGGGGTTTTGGGTCGAGGCTTTTTGTCGGTTTTTTGCTTGAAGTCTTTTTCTCAAAAAGCGCTCGGGTTCGTCAAGTGGTACTTTTATGTCTCTGTCGGAGGTGGAGGTCATGCACCAAACTGTATCCCCTACGAATTATACAGAATTGTGTGATTTTTTGCGAAAAAAAAACAAAAAGAACGCCTGGTCAGAAGATTAGCATGGCCCCGTGCTGATGTAGCACGACCCGTGCTGTCCAGAACAAGTTTCTGTTTTTAAGTTCCCAGATACTAGAAGTTTAACACGGCCCCGTGCTCATGTAACACGACCCCGTGTCTCTGTTCCAGTAACAAGAAAATAGCTCTTCGCAGATACTGTAGGTTTAACACGGCCCGTGTTGATCAAACACAGCCCCGTGTTATTCCTGCAGAAAGTAGAAAATTGATAGAAAAAGAAGAAAAATTAAAAAGAAAATGTTGGTGCACTTGTGTCTGTACTTTGTCTGTATTTTGTAATGTATAAAACGATGTCTTTTGTTTGTCGTGTTTACGTCTTTTGTTGTATTTGTTTTAACTGGTTGACTATATGTTTGACCAAGTCAACCATCCTCCTGGTTTGACTTGGCCAAACAGTCAACATTATGTTTGAAAGATAATATGGTTCGAAGGATGTCATCGAAGGATGTTATGTATCCTTCGATGACCTCGAAAGACATCTTTCGTTGGAAACTTATGGACCTCGAAGGATATATCATCCTTCGAGGTACATATGGATCCTTCGATATCTTTCGATGGACATTCTGGTCGATAGATGATCCTTCGACCAGAACTGCTTATCCTTCGTGCATGTAATCTGTTGTGGATATAAATATCCATGTTGGGGTTCATTTCAAGACAGACACTTAGAAAGATATTGAGAGCATTTGTGAGTGAACCCAAGGTCTTGTAAGAGAGCATTTCAGTTTGGTCAAGGTCTGTAACCGTGTCCACTGAAATACAAGAGAAAACTTTGATACTTTGCTTGTCTACTCTTTCTCTTTGTAATCTTTGCTTTCATCTAAACTACGGTTTGCACTCTAGCTTGGATTCCGCACTTGCTAGTGTGTTAAACATAACAAGGAATAGGTTTATCCTCAACCTCCGAGGGACCTACAAGTGGTATCAGAGCCGTGGCTCTTTTCCTTGTTAAAACCGGGTTTGTGCAAGACTTTGGTTTGTGTTTGGACAAAAACTTTCTTGGTTTAGCACCCGTTTTTAGTGTGTTTCTTGCATTTTTAACCATAAAAACGTGTTCTAAACTAACCGGGTGTGTTACGGGAAGGTTTGGGTAACTTAAAATCTTGTTTGGAAAGGGTTGCTATTTTTCCGGCCAAAATTCCGGCTGAATTCCGGTACTGGTTGTGGATAAGAAGCTTCCTTTTTGGGCAACTTTTTCAAAGTTGGTGAAAAGTTGGTGCAGAAACATCCCTTCTGCCGAAAGTTGGTTCACCAACCACATCAACCTGTCACCAACTTGTCAACGTTTCTGTCAGTGTGTCAGACCAGCCGAAAGATACCTTTCGAGCTCGAAAGATCATCCTTCGATCAAGGAGATTCGATAGATAACCATCCTTCGAACATCTTTCGAAGTCAGTGTGTTGTCTTTCGAGTCAAGGAATCTTTTCGAAAGATACATCCTTCGAGTTACTGTTTCCCTTCGAAAGATAAGGATCCTTCGTGTAGGAGAATCTTTCGAAGTGATTGTTCGAAACTCAACAGTGATCCTTCGAACACTGTTGATCCTTCGAACAAGTGTCATCTTTCGTGCATCTTTCGAGTCTTATCTGTTTAGACTTAACAGTTTGTGATTTTCAGGTCCTTCGATCCTAGATCCTTCGACAGTTTGTTATCCTTCAATTTTTTTAACATAGTTTGTGAAAATCAATTTTTTAAATTAATTTTCACCTAATATATTAATTATAAAATGGGAACAAACGGTCAATGGGATCCATCTGCGTGGACTACAGCAACTTTGACTCCACAGTCATCATCTACGCAATCATCAACCACGCAATCTGCGCCAGAGTTCAACAAAACTGCATGGATGCAAGCTATTGCCCCAACTCAAGCTGCAATGATAACTGCAAATCAATGGGCATTGGTCACTAATCAAAGCAGCAGCATTCAAGCAATGATGCAGAACGATAGTGAAACTGGTACAAGCACAAAACCGCCAAAACTTAATCACATCAATGATTGGGGATGGTGGAAAGAAAGGCTGAGAACTTATGTTCAGGGGCAAGGTCAAGATCTATGGATGCGTTTCTTTACTCCATTTGAAAACGAGTTGGAAGTTGCAGGATCAAATCCAGAAACTTACAGCACGATGTCTGATGATGATAAGAAGAAGTTTGAATTGGAAAAGAAAGCATTCATGATTCTCACGCAAGCTCTTCACAGAGACATATACCACCAGTTCGTTTACTGTACAACAACTAAAAGCTTGTGGGATATGCTTACATTGAGATGTGAAGGAAATGCTCAATCAAGGAAGATCAAGCAGGAGCTGCTAAAGAAAGAGTTTGAAGGTTTTACCTGCATGGAGAATGAAGGTCTAGCAGAGTTGTCTACAAGATTTCACCATCTGTTGAGTGAAATGTTTGCCTTCAGAGTCACTGCTACTCCACAAGAAATGGTGAAGAGATTTGCTGATGGCTTACCAGCAAAGTGGAGCAGTTATCTTGAGATTCTCAAGGAAAACGGTGTTCTGGATACAATTACCGTTTATGAGCTAATTCAGAAGTTGGAAAACAAAGATGTTGAAGAAAAGCTCAAGGCGAAAAGAACAATCACTCCTCAGAATCCAGAGATGTATTTTGGGATTGCAGGTGGTATTACTGGAGAAAAGCCAGCTTCTCAGCATGCTAAGCTTCAAACAGCGTTCATCTCCAACACCGGACCTTCAACAGCTAATCAGTTTGATCCTTCAGCATACACAATGATGTATTCAAGACCAGATTCTTCTTCTCAACAACAACAACAACAGACAGCTCAACAATTCACACCACCGCCTTTCTTGGATCCTAACAGAGCTCAACAGCAACAACCACAACAGCAAGGATTTTATGGAAGTTCTTCAAGCTTTCAAGCTACTTCCAATCCGAACACTGTCAGATTGGACACTTCAAACTTTTCAAAAGTCAGTGTCGAGATAGCCAAGGAGCATATGGAGATGTTGAATACCTTGGTTAGTGCTTACTGTGGGTTGGTTGCAGGTCAGATTGGAAATATCAATCTAACCAACGAAGATTACCAGCAAGTTGACAAAGAAGAGTTTGAGATGATGGATATAAAGTGGGCTCTTGCTAGTGCTATTCGTAGAGCTAAAGAGTTTATGGAGAGAACGGGGAGAACCAGCTTGGAAAGCAACAACAACACCAAGTATGGTTTTGATAAGAATGCTGTCACCTGCTTTAACTGTGGTGAAAAGGGTCATTTCAAGCGGGAATGTCAGAAGCCACCCAAGCAAGGCAATCAGAATCCTTTCAGGAATCAAAGACAGCCTCAGCAACAACAGAACAATTCTGACAGACAAATAGTTCCCGTGGGAGGAAATACATCTGGAACCACAAACTCTAATCCCCACAGAGGATTAGTTGTTCAAGCTGATGAGATTTGCAACTGGAATCTTCAGCTTGGTGAAGGAGGAAATGGTGGAACAGCATGTTATGCTAAGGTGGTTGAAAAGGTTGAAGAACCCGTGTCTGCTGGTGAATCTTCAGAAGATGAAGATAGCTCGGGTTACAGTGGAAGTATGGATGGGGAATCACTTGATGCTGGTGATTTATCAAGTGAGGCTTTAGACTTGGAGGTTGATGAGTTATTGGCTGATGCTGAAGCATTATGCAAGAGAAGATCTATTCTTTGCCAGAAAGCTGCTGGAACTTCCGAGAAGCTTTCTCAATTTTTCTCTGAAGATGGATCTTTTTCTTTTCATACAGCCTTTATGGCTCATGTTGAAGGACAAACCTCTCAGGTATGTGATTCTAAACCTGACTCTATTTCTGCTGCTGTTGAATGTGCTAAATGTCTTGAATATGCAGAAAAGGAAAGCCTTTTTGAAATCACACACAAACACAATCAAGAATTGATTGTTGATCTTTCTAAAGCAACTAAGGCTAACTTGTTTTTAACAAGAAATGAAAAAGAGTTTAAAGCAACAATTGCGTCATTAAAACATGATGTTTCTGAACTTCAAAAGGCTGTTTTGAGAAAACAACATGCTAATAATAATTTGATTGACACAATTGAAAAACAAATGGTAGAGTTAGCTACAGCTAGATGTGAATGTGAAACAATCAAGCAGAAATTGGAAAGCTATTCCAATTCCCGCTATGTTTGGATCACATTATTGATGTCCAAAGGAAAAAGGGGGATGCAAAATGTATTGGTTACAAATCATGCCCTCCCCCGATGAATCACAATTATTCCAAATTGCCTAATGACGAGGATATGCCCCGTTTTGAACCTACTGTGCCACTCGGTCTAGATGACTTTGCAGCAGGCCTCGGGTTCACAACTGGTACATCATCCTCGGGGCAATCTGAATCTGAGAATGTGAAAAATTCATCGTCTGTTAAGGAACAGAGTTCTCCGATTATTGAGGATGCTGATTCTTCGGGCGATGAATCTGAAGAAAATGAAAAACCACAGTCTAACTCGGTTACACCAGACATTCCAATTGAGAATCACATCTTGTGTGATCCACCAGTGAAACCGAGTAAGGCTGAAACATCAAAGGCAATGAAGCCCAGTGTACCTAGCAGTGAAAAGAATAACTTGTTGTATACGCTCAAGGGAGACAGCAAAATTTATTCTGACAGAGATTTTCCAATCAAAAATGTAAATCAAGATTTAATTGAGAAAATTTTTGAAGGACGAACTGATAAGTTTTTGGGAAACAAAGGTAACAAAGTGACGGTCACTCAATGTGAACCAATTCCGTGTGAGCTAATTAGAAAACAATACGGAAACCAAAAACTGCCAGTTGAGTGAAAACAACAAGTGAATTCTGGAAAGGGTAAGGGCCAGGTACAGGAAAAGAGGGCTCAAAACAAGAATACTCAAGCACCAAAAGTTCAGCAGCCTAAGACTGAACAACCAAGGGTTCAACAACCTAAAGTTGAGCAGTCTAAGGCTCCTCAACCTAAGGCTGCACAACCTAAAATTCAACAATCTAAGGTTGAGCAACCTAAGGTTCAAAGGGTGCAAAACAAAAGAGCTCCAGCTAAGAAAAGAGAACAGAAAGTGAACTTTGTTGGATCAAAGGGTACGGACAAACTTGAAACATTTCAAAATAAATCTAACATTGATTTTGTAAAACAAGTTAGAATTTTAAAACGAAATGATCAGAACAATTATACCCAACACACCAATGGATGTGACTTAGGTCCAAGCACATCTAGATCACAAAGTTCAGTGTCTGGTTCTTCGTCTGGTCATCAACACGTTTCTCCGAGGTTTGTAGAGCGGAGAATGTGTTTTGAATGTGGAACAGTTGGGCACATTGTAAGATACTGCCCATATTTGCAAAAATTGAAAGGAAAAACAAGTGCTCCCCAAGAAACCAATTACCAAAAACAACCGGTTTCCCCGAAACAAGACCCACGTGTCTTGAAAGAAAGGGAAAAGAAGGTAAAACAAAAGAACAAAAAGGTAATTGAGAAGGCCTTAAAATCAGAGGTCAAGGATGAAAAACCTGTACAAGCTAAACCTACAAGTATAAAACCAGTAAATGCAAAATCAATTAAAACAAATACTGGTACAGGACAACAAGCTTGGAAACAAAAACAGGTAATTAAGTCAGGGGGAGCACCTGAAGTCTTATTTCCTAATCATCAAGTGATTGAGATCACTTTCCTTGATGATCAAGGACGGCCCAAGTCAACAAAGGCTTGGGTCCCCCTCTCAAACTGATGTGTTAATTGCATGTGTAGGCGGCTCCAGGAGGAACTATTAATAGTCTCTGGATTGTTGATAGTGGGGCTTCCAGGCACATGACTGGCGACTATCGTCTTCTTTTTGATGTTCGAAGTATAAGAGGAGGATATGTTGCGTTTGCTGGAGACAAAGGAGGGTATATCACCGGCGAGGGAATGATCTCAAATGGAATTGTGAGCTTCGACAAAATCAATTATGTGCAACAGTTGGATCACAATCTCCTGAGTGTTTCTCAGATCTGTGACAAGAAGTTCACCGTGCATTTTGATGATGCCGGTTGTTATGTGCTGAAGCCAGGATTCAATATTCCCGCAGAATGGATTCTCTTATCAGCACCAAGAGTTAATGATTTGTATGTCCTTGATATGAGACAAGCAATAACTCAGTCAAAACAAGTTACTTGCTTTATTTCAAAAGCCACTGAAAAGGAGACGATCTCTTGGCACAGACAGATGGGTCATATTCACCTCAGAAAAATGAATCACCTTGTCAAAAACAACTTGGTGAGAGGTGTCAATGTGAAGAACTTTCAACTTCAAGATGTCTGTGTGCCGTGTCAGAAAGGGAAACAAACCAAGAAATCACATCCATTGAAGAAGGTTAACACTGTCAACATGCCACTCGAGCGTTTGCACATGGACCTTTTCGGCCCAGTCAAACACAAGAGTGTGCACGGAGAAGTCTTCTGCTTGGTAGTTACGGATGACTATTCAAGATTTTCATGGGTTGACTTCATGGTTCACAAGAGTGAGACTCCAGAAATTCTGAAGAATTTGATCACTTTGTTGGAAAATCTGTATAATCTAAAAGTGAGGCGAATTCGAAGCGACAACGGTACCGAGTTTAAAAACAGGGTTATGGATGAGTTTTGCACTGCAAAAGGAATCCTTCATGAATGCAGCTCTCGGTACACACCACAACAAAACAGAGTCGTTGAAAGAAAGAACAGAACCTTAATTGAGACTGCAAGAACCATGTTGGTTGAGTCTCAGCTTCCAGTTCGATTCTGGACTGAAGCTGTTGCCTCGGCTTGCTACACGTTAAACAGGGTTCTCACAGTGAAAAGACATGGAAAAACGTGTTTCGAACTCCTACACAAGAAGACTCCTGACTTGGAATATCTAGAACCTTTTGGTGCACCATGTACCATGATTGAGCCTGACGGGAAGTTTGGTGCCAAAGCTATCGAAGGTTACTTCCTTGGGTATGCTACTCCTAATCTGCGAGTATGGAACCTGACTACCAAAAGGATTGAAGAATGGGGTGAAGTAAGGGTTCAAAGATATTCTAATCCTCCGAAGCCTTCTGGAGATCCATGGATGTTCGATTATGATGGTCTTTTCGACTCATTTAATCTGCCAACATTTGATGATGACAATGCAATTGCTCAAATGTTGTCTGAAAGCGAGAATGCGACTGGCTCTCAGTTAGCTCGTCCAATCATTGTTGACTCACAAGCGTCTTCTTCTGTCAACAATCTCGTTTCAAATGAGGTGTTTAATGATGCTGTCGATTAGAATTTGTCATCGGAAGATGAGGAGTATGTTGATGCAAATGATGGTGAAGCACTGCGTCCAGTTCAAGGTACTTCAGAAGCAACGGATCCAGTGTCTGCGCAAATTATCCAAGAAGAAAATGCATCATCTTCTACAACTCACCAGCTTCAGAATGATATCGGGAATTTAAATATCAATAACTTGAGGTCAAATGTTGAAGTTCCTCAAGTTACTGAAACCCGAATTCATAACATTCATCCTCAGCAGAATATAATAGGTGATGTTCTCAGTGGTGTAAGGACAAGAAATCAAATCAGAAACAACGAAAATGCTGGCTTGTATGCTGAGATACGAGAATCGGGACAACAAAATGATTGGTCTTTCGCCTGCTATGTTAGCCAAGAAGAGCCTAAATCTTGGAAGGAGGCATTGAAAGATGATTCCTGGGTAGAAGCCATGCAAGAAGAACTTCAGCAGTTCGAGAAGTTGGGCGTATGGAAATTGGTTGATAGGCCCGACAACTACAAAAAGATCGGAACCCGCTGGGTGTTTAAGTGCAAAAAGGACGACCGTGGGATTGTTGTCCGAAACAAGGCAAGGTTAGTGGTACAAGGCTTCAGTCAGATCGAAGGTATTGACTACAATGAATTGTATGCACCTGTTGCTCGTCTGGAGGCTATTAGAATCTTTCTAGCCTACGCATCCTTTAAGAAATTCAAGGTGTACCAGATGGATGTTAAAAGTGCTTTTCTACACGGAGTAGTCGAAGAGGAAGTATATGTCGAGCAACCACCGGGGTTTGAAGATCCATTACATCCTGACAGGGTTTTACTGCTTAACAAGGCGTTATATGGTCTTCATCAAGCACCTCGGGCTTGGTATGAAACGTTGTCTACCTATCTGCTCAGCAATGGTTTTCGACGAGGTTTGATCGACTGTACCCTCTTCATCAAAGAAAAAGGTGAAGATCTTCTGTTGGTACAAGTGTATGTCGATGACATTATCTTTGGTTCTACCGATGATAAGTTGTGCAAAGAATTTGAGAAGGTGATGCAAGATCGATTCGAGATGAGTGCGATGGGTGAAATGACGTTCTTCTTGGGTTTACAAGTTAATCAGTCCGAATCTGGAATTTTTATTCATCAAACCAAGTACGTCGGAGACATCTTGAGCCGGTTCCAGATGTCCGATACGAAGCCAATTTCTACTCCTCTTCCGCAGAATCACGGGATTACTCCGGATGAAGAAGGGGATGCTGTGGATTCTTCACTTTATCGTGCTATGATTGGATCCTTAATGTATCTCACCGCATCAAGACCCGACATTATGTATCCAACTTGTCTTCTCGCTAGGTATCAAGCGAATCCGAAGGTCTCTCACTATGCTGCTGTCAAAAGGATCTTTCGTTATCTGAAGAGTTACCCTGACACCGGGTTATGGTACCCTAAGGATGATAACTTCGATCTCAAAGCTTTCAGTGATTCTGATTTCGGCGGCTGCAAGAAAGATGGAAAATCAACTACAGCAGGATGTCAGTTCTTAGGCAATCGCCTAGTCACTTGGCAATGCAAGAAGCAGACATGTGTGGCTACGTCTACATGTGAAGCAGAATACATTGCTGCGTCTAGTTGCTGCTCCCAGGTTCTATGGATCCAACAACATATGCGGGACTACGGTTTTGAATTCCTAACTACTCCTATTTATGTTGATAATGAGGCTGCCTTACAGATCACTAGAAATCCTGTACAGCACTCGAAAACGAAGCACATCGATATTAAATATCACTTCATACGTGATTGCTTTGAAAAGAGACTTATCGATGTGGTTCATATTCATACCGACCACCAACGTGCCGACCTTTTTACCAAAGCATTTGATAAATCAAGATTTGATTATTTACTTTTGGTAAACGGCATTAAGGTGAAGCAAGAGTAACCGACATCAGGAAATCGTTTTTGTAAATATTTTTCTAAAAACCAAAAATCCAAAAATATGTTTCATTTTCTTTATTTTTGAATTTTAGGGGGAGAAAGTTTCAAGAAAAATACAAAAACATTGAAAAACCACAAAAATACAAAAATATGTCTTTAATTTATTTACTTTCTGCATTTTAGGGGGAGAAAATTCAGAAAAACACAAAAACAATAGAAAAACAAAAATGAGTTTCTTGGTAATATAAGAGAAAGTGATATTACATCAGAGGTCGGTTGAAACATGCTTCTAGAAATCAAAAGAAAAAGAAAATGATAAGTAGCTCTACTAATGATGTACCGGTAGACTCACGATCATTTTAAAGTATGCAGGAGATATAAACATAACTGACTGAAAACTGCGTGGGAACCGTTCATTGGCATATGGTCTTGGTACCGAAATTTCGTTTGATAGATTGCCGAGGTTCTGAGATATTCGGGGTTTATGTTGTTTATCATCTGGGTATCATGGTTGTTTCTATAAAAGACAAAGTCTAAGTTCTTCCATGATATCATACATACGTGTACATATCTCATACTGCATTCGACCTCAATAAGTGATAAACAATCACATGTCCATACAAAATAAGTGATAAAATATCACATTTATCCGGGAGTCAAGTTCGTCTCTCTGCTGTACGGAAGTACTGACCTGTTCACGGACTTGCTCCTGTGCCCTCATGCATTGAAACTCAAGTTCCTCATCAATAAGTGATTCTATCACATAGGGCTTGTTTTCAAATTCAAATAAGTGACTTTGTCACATTGTAAATATATACGTTAAAAACGGATGATAAATGGTATACTCCCCAGTAAGATGAACTCTCGTGCATACCTTGATACGGGAATGTGTCGTGAGTGGATGAACACCGGTTGGTAAGTATAAATCATACCTTAAACGTATCTCATTGTATTATGATTACACTTGATTGTTGAGTTTAAGTGGATAACAATATCGGTAATTGTGGTAGAATACTTATCAACTTCTGTAAAAGAATTTTAAAAGGAAATGTGTTTTGACAAAAGACCGCAAGCTGATATGATTCTCTTCGCCAGAAACTCGCAAAAATATTGTTGTGTTTGTACATATTTACTTACTGCTTTATTTACTGCTTTATTTTTTAAACAGTTTTTGTCATTTGGTGCATATCAGCACGACATTAGCGGTGATGTCGTTTGATAACATTCAAAGGATATTAAAATTGTTGCCTTTTATTTTATCAAACCACAAAATCCAAAAAGATTTTTCATTTAATATTATTTTTGATTAACTGATGTTGGTACTCGATCCGATACCTGACAAGCCGAGATACTTCATAAAACTAACCTTTGCAGAACTTCATAACGGACAACTTTTCAAAATGGTCATTTCTGAAAAACCTCCAAAATTTGAAGGGTTTAAATTGAAATTCCCAAAAATCCAAAGTGTTGGTGGGAAATCTGATCCTTCGAGGAAGCAATGGCCCTCGAAAGATCATATGGTCAAGAAAGTCAATGAAAGTCAACTGTCTCAGTCGAAAGATGCTTTGGTCAACGAAGGATTTGACAAATTGATCTTTCGAGTTGACTAGATCTTTTGAAAGATGGATTAGATCGAAAGATATCTTTCGAAGGATTCCAAAATATCTGGTATCCTTCGATCCAGATCTTTCAAATATCTGGATCCTTCGAGCCAAATAGGAATCCTTCGAGATCAAGATCATCCTTCGAGACAACTGTTCATCTTTCGAATGATCTTGAGTCCTTCGAGGCGGTTGGACTTTCGAGGTCAGGATATATAATGGGTTTCTTCTTCATTTGCACACAACAGTTTCATCAACATCTCTCAAAACCCTCTCATCTTCTCGAACCTCTGCCAAATTTTTCTAACACTTGTTAACATCAGGATTCTTATCCGATACTTGGTAGGATAATCATGCTTGTCAAAACAAACATTAACACAAACAGAACACTATAAAATCTTCAATCGATCATGGTTTTTGTTTATACATTCAGTTTGTGAAATCATGTATAAAATGAGCTTTTATATGCAAATGTATTGTAAATGATTAGTTTTTAGGTTTGTTGATCATTGTTTGTTCAAATGAAACATGAAAAGATTTGAATCTTGTTGTCTAAGTGTTGGGTTGGGTAAAACAGGGGATTGATTAGGGCTTATGGTGAAAAGCTAATGCATATGTGTGTTCATGTCCGGTTTGGGTCTAAATATTGATGATTTGTAAATGGCAATAGTTTAAATGATGTTGATGTGTTCTTTTTGGTATAAAACACAACTAAAACCATTTGAAAATGTCACCGGAAAAACACCTAAAATCTCACCGGAAAACTCACCGTTGAACAGTTGCCGGAGCGAAGGATGATGATGACTCATCACCTCGATAGATGTGCTGAACAACATCCTTCGAGGTGAGTCTCGAAAGATGTTAGATTTCACAAAGGATCATCCTTTGATTTGATCAAACCTTCGAAGGATCAAGACATCTTTCACACATCTTGATTCTTCGAAAGATGATCTTTCGATATGGTTGTTATCCTTCGAGGAAAGTGACATCCTTCAAACCATCTGTCATCCTTCGAACCAGATTGCCATCTTTCGTACTTTGATTAAATCCTTCGATGGATATATGGATCCTTCGAAGAGTTTAACACTTGGAATTTTTCAAGAAATTGAAAATTTTCTAAGTGTGGAATTCCTTTGCTGACTGTTTGACCTTTTCTTATTACGTGTCAATGTGATGTGCAGAAATGGCACCGAAAGTGAAAAAGGAGCGGGCAAAGCCAACAAAGAAGGTGAAATCGGAGCTTGAAGCTATGTCTGAATCTAGACATAATATGGCTGCATATTTACAACCGGTAGGCAGTATCAGTCCGGAGTTCACTGGCATCATGGAGTACCTTCACCGCTCGCGTATCAACTATGCTATCACAACGCAATACATTGCCTATCAGTCGCACATCAAGGCATTTTGGAGTACAGCTGTGATTGAAACGGTGGAGAATAAGGAAGTGATCAGGGCAACTGTTGCTGAAAAACCCGTGGTTATTACAGAAAACACTATCAGAGAACGTCTACGGCTTGGAGATCAACCGGAAGATCCTACTTCTATAGATTTACAATGTCAACGGGGGTTACTGATGAGGCTGCGGTACAGCGACGATGTTCTGGCTAATCAAATCAACAAGAAGTATATGCCACTTCGGTATAAGTTCTTGCTGCATATTCTTATTCATTGCCTGAGCAACAAGCGTTCTGGGTATGACTTGTCACCGATCGATTTGACTGGATTGTTGACGGCGTTGATTCTGAACAAGCCGTTTAACATATCTCGCTATATCTTCGACAACCTAAAGGAAAACGCTCGAAGGCCACTTCCGTCTGCAACACAGCGAACATCCACCAAGTTCTGGTTATATCCCAGGTTTCTGCAGATGATGATAGATGATCAGATTCCTGATCTTGCTAAAGCCGAGGCAGATGTTCTTCCTGTGAATCCAATGAACGAACGCACTCTGCTGATCTTCAAATCTATGGCCGCTTATAAGGAATCAGACCCAATTAGGAAACTTATTGGTCATCTTGATATTCCTAACTATGAGGCACCGCAGAACCACAGATGGCGTCGTGAAGGGAGTGTTTCTGATAATGAAGAACCAAGGTTGATTGCTTTGGCTGACACGCAGCTCACGGCTAAACATGGAATTAAAGCATCAAGGAAGTCTGCTGGGAGTTCTAGTGCTCCAGCACGTGTTGAAGTGGATGTTAATATTGCCACTGAAGAAGTTCAGGGAGAGTTTGTAGAGCCTGATGCTAGTATTGGTGCAGGTGGTGATGGTGGTGCTGTGGTTGTTGAAACAGGTGTTAGTACAGGTGGTGCTGGTGGTGTTGCTGGTCAGTCTGTTACTGTTGCGACTGACAAGGGTAAAGGCAAGATAGATGAGGCGAGGAAGCTAGTTGATGAAAGCAGTTCATCTTCTGAAGAGGAAGGAGGTTCTGATGGCGATGATTCTTCGTCTGAGGATGATAATCCTCCTCCTCCAGGGATGATGAAAGTCTTTGATAAACGCGGGAACCCCCGATTTGTGCGTATCAAGAAGACGGGTGATACTGGAGACTCTGACACGGATGAAGATTATACGCTTACTTCTCCGGGTTTTCTTAAGAAGAGGAAGGCAAAACGACAGGGTGTTCGTTCATCGAAGAAAACTGCTGATGACACCTATGTTCCTGTCTCTGTCCAGCCTTCATCTGCTCCTGAGCAGCAGTTTCCTCCCTCTGGTGATCAACTTACTGAAAAAGAAACGTTGGAGCTAATGTCTTCTCCTCAGAGGTCTTCTGGGACACGCACGGCGACTGTTGATCAACAGCCGCCTGCAACTCCCACCTCAGGTACACATGCCCGACCTACTCTCGTTATTTCTGGTCCTACAGGTGCCTCGGGTCAGGCTGGTCAGTCTGGTTCTTCAAGACCTGAGCCTTCAAGGCCAACTCTGGCAGAAACCTTGTCTGGATTTTCTGAAGCTGACAAGATAAAATTCCTGATTGAACAAGTCAGTGAATTGGGATCTATAGTTGGTCGACACACAAGAACTATTGAAGAATATCGTGTCCAGCGTAAACAGGATGCAATGGCACACAATCATCTGTGTAAAATTGTTGAAGCTCAGAATATTAAGATCAAGGAACAGGCTGAGGAAATCGAAAGGTTAAAAGAGGCAAACAGGGCACGAGATAGGGAGGTGGAAATTATGAAGAGGCATAGTACTAACTTGGAGACTCAGGCGAAGGCGTTAAGGGAAAAGGTTAGTAGTCGTGATGATAGACTAATGGAAGCCTTCAAACCCATGTATACAAACTTCAATAAGGTTCATTCGATGGTTGGTACATTGTGGAATGAAAGGTGCAAAACCTTAGGGATAGTTCCCTCAAGGCGTGAGGATGATCAAGATGATGATGCGGCTAATCCAGATCAAACAACTGCCTCAGGCTCCGGTGCAACTGCATCCGGTGCTGCAGGTGGATCTTGTACAGCTCAGGATACTCCTTCTGCTCCTCCGACAGCTACCACTGGCCCATCAGAACAGACAGAAACACTGGAAACGTCTGCAGGCCCTGAACAGATCAGCCTGGAGCCAGAAACATTTACAGATCTCTCTGAACCCTCAGGTGCTCAGAAGTATCATCCTGTGATGGGTGAACTGCTAGAAGAGGGAGAGTTTATTTCTGAAATGTCTGATGAACAAATTCTGATCTTGACTGATTTGGATGAAGTTGCCGTGTGTATGATTGATGCTACTCCGCTGGTACAGGATCAAACTGATTTCTCTACAATTGAAGAAATCTTCATCAGTTCTGATCCTGATCGTCCTGTATATGTTGGAAAGGACAATGCGGAGGTGAATGCCCTTGATGATGATTTTGTGGCTGAAAAGACTGCATAGTTCGCAAATCTTTCTTCTGATTCGCCATCAGCTCAAGAAAACCGTGAGAAAACAGTGAATGAATGGCGAGCGGATTTCCTTGCTAGGAATCCTCCTCCGCTCGCTCCTTTGGAACAGGTTAACTATATGATGCTGGAGAAGAATCGTGCTCGGGGTCGGATTATTAGTTGGATGTTTGTCAAAGATCTTCACTGCATGGTCGTGAAAAGAGAAACGGGTCTTCAGTATTTCAGAACTCTCCTCAGTATTCTCACACTTCCATATTATGATGTTGCAGTGTTAGCCCAACTAGATGTCATCAATCGGAGCGAAGAAAAGATGGTGGATCTGTTCGCTAAGAAAATCAGGTTGGAAAGGAGATTGGGTTGGAAGGATCCTCTGTACAAGCCACAGTTTCCCAGATACGAGCAGATCAGGTTTACACTTGATCCAGAGACAAACACAGCTCGTTATCGTTTGGTATATGATCCTCCCAAGGTGATGAAGAAGATACCCTTGCTGAAGATGAAGACTGACTTTCTTGGAAACTTCCGTTGCTGGGTTTACGATGCTGATACTGGAGAAGCGGTGATCCTCTTCAGAGATAGACAGGAGAACTTCAGGATAATAGATCCGATGTGGATTACTAACATGTCCAGATCGGATATTATTGTTCTGACTGATCATGAGATAAACTACTTAGTTCAGGATCGAGATCAAGCTATGAAGTTTCAAAGGATGGCCCGATACTGCTTCAATCTGCTGGTCAACGCAGGAAGTGCATGGTCATCACATCATCTGACAGTGGAAAGGACGTCCGCGACTTAAGACACGAAGACCGAGACAAAGCTACAGCCAAGGGGGAGTTTGTTGGTGCACTTGTGTCTGTACTTTGTCTGTATTTTGTAATGTATAAAACGATGTCTTTTGTTTGTCGTGTTTACGTCTTTTGTTGTATTTGTTTTAACTGTTTGACTATATGTTTGACCAAGTCAACCATCCTCCTGGTTTGACTTGGCCAAACAGTCAACATTATGTTTGAAAGATAATATGGTTCGAAGGATGTCATCGAAGGATGTTATGTATCCTTCGATGACCTCGAAAGATATCTTTCGTTGGAAACTTATGGACCTCGAAGGATATATCATCCTTCGAGGTACATATGGATCCTTCGATATCTTTCGATGGACATTCTGGTCGATAGATGATCCTTCGACCAGAACTGCTTATCCTTCGTGCATGTAATCTGTTGTGGATATAAATATCCATGTTGGGGTTCATTTCAAGACAGACACTTAGAAAGATATTGAGAGCATTTGTGAGTGAACCCAAGGTCTTGTAAGAGAGCATTTCAGTTTGGTCAAGGTCTGTAACCGTGTCACTGAAATACAAGAGAAAACTTTGATACTTTGCTTGTCTACTCTTTCTCTTTGTAATCTTTGCTTTCATCTAAACTACGGTTTGCACTCTAGCTTGGATTCCGCACTTGCTAGTGTGTTAAACATAACAAGGAATAGGTTTATCCTCAACCTCCGAGGGACCTACAGAAAAGATAAAAATGATTAGGCCATTAATTTTAGGCTTTCTCAAAATCCTTGTGTCCCCGGCAACAGTGCCAAAAATTTGCGGCGCGTGTGTGTGGTTATATATTTTAAGATATATCTTAGCTCCTTTTACTCGCAAATTCAAGTTTTAAATTTATACAACACGATATACTACTATCCCTCTACATACACGTTAGGGCAAGTGCACCCATCGCGGACGTAGTATAGTGATGGCAAGATACCGAGGTCGTCCAAGGACACAAGAATTTTATACCGACTTATCATTAACGTCTAATCTAATCAAACTTTGATAGAAAAGGTTTTAAAGCTATAAAAAGATAAACTAAAAAGCAAAAATAAAATATAAGGAAAAAACAAATAGACAAGAAGGAATCACTTGGTTCCAACTCCTCTTTTATGTATCCTTTAATGATTTCCGCACTTTGGGCATTTTAATAGATTATCTTTAAGTTATAGTAGTAGGCCCCCTTCCAGGCAGCGTTACCCTCAACCAATTGGTCTGAGTCAGCTGGGATACTGTAACGCCCTGCGTTTCGATACTTTTGTTATCCCGGCAAGTCTCGTCATACTTCCTATCTTGTTATGCTTTTACAACTCGAGACGTTCGATCATAATGAGGAATGAACTACTTAAATCTTCATTGTGTTAAACTATGTGAAACTTTTACTGTATGTGATGCTTTTGTGATGAATCTTGACTCTTGTGACGCTTTATATATGAACGATGTGGATCTTGACTCTTGTGATACTTTGAATCTCGACTCTTGTGATGCTAGAAACTTGACACTTGTTATGCTTGATACTACTTATTGAACGGGAAACTAGCTTAAATGCAAACCTGAAACACGGAAACTCCTTGTGAAAACTTATGATGTAATAATACCCTACGTAATGACTACTGACAATAATACACAACGCAACACTTAACCTAGCTCGCAAAACGAACTAAAGCCAGGAAACGAATAAACGAGAGTCAGCTGTTCGAATGGACATCCGATCGGATGACCATCCGCCCGGATGGCCATTCGACCGGAAGGCCATCCGATCGCCTGCACACTTGCACCGACTTAGACCCATCCGATTGGGGATGTCACTATCACCTATAAATAGGACACTTGAACCTTCATTCTCACCTTTCACTCTGCCATCCGACCACCTGCACTCAAGGCACTTTAATCACGATTCAAGGCCATTTCATAAGTATTTCTCCTCAAATCTTGTACAACCTTCATCTTTAATCACTTCTACACCATATTCTTCATCAAAATCACATGAACACTTCAACTTTTCCCGAAAACCAACTGATTTGGACCTCTTGAAGGTGGTTTCCACTCGGTTGCTTATGTAAACTACGGTGGAGCACCGTTTAACCAAGATTGATGCTAGATCTAGTGGATTTTCACAACTTTTGAACAAAATCTAAAGGAATCTCACACTTTTACACCAGATCTGATGGAATTTCACGTGTTTTAGGCCCAGATCTAATAAACTTCTTGTTTTACAACTGATTTTCGAACTTTCGTTCAACTTTTATACAAAACATTGGTGAAATCAGACTCAAACAGACTCTCAACTCTTTCCTTAGTCGACGGTCGGCTTGAAAACTAAATTCCACCAGAAAACGGGCCGATTGACGGGTCCAAACATGAAACTCCATCTGAAACAACTCATCGGTTCAAAAGGGGTGATACCCATCCGATCTAACGGGCTGGGTTTGGTAGGTTTCCGTTGTTTGACACGTCGGCACACCGTCTCCGTTAACTCAAGACTGAGAAAACTTTTCGAAACTTCACCCATTGACCATCTGTTCGAATGGTCATCCGAACGGATGACCATCCATCCAGATGATCTGATTTGGATAACACTTGTTGTTTGTTTTACATGGCACTATGAAAAAACACTTAAACAAGTTCACAAACATCTACACACTGTTCGAATGGCTATCCGTTCAAATGGTCATCCGTCCGGATGACCATCCGCTTAGGTAGTCTGTCTGATACTTTAACTCGATTTTCGCACAATTCGACACTCTGTTCCCGACTGGGTCAGCACTTAGAAGACTTATGCTCTTTTCCTCGCACGCAGGCTAATACAACGCTCCCTTCAATCCAATCCTATTGTGTTTAGGATTTAAGCACCCACTGTGAGTATACTCGACCCCTTTTTGTTTTTAAACACATTTGGGGTGCAACATGTATTCTATATCAAGACACTTGACACTTGAAACTTCTTTGAAACATACTATATCCGCTATTAAACATGAAAACATGATACTTGTGATACTTGAGAGTTTTATGCTATATGAATGTTTGATTCTTATGTGTAGCTCGCCTTAACAATTATAGCGCTATAGGGGTAACACACCTCTCCTTGAGTTTTGGGGAGCATTGTTAAGTTTTGATTCTTTTACCTCCTCTGCGATGCGTCGAAGCAGGAAAGGCACGTTAACGCATTGGAAAATTGGGTTATCATATGAACCACGTTAATTAGCATGTTGAAACTTGTGATATGTTGTTCATGTTGGATACGATTTTTATTCGTAAACTATTATTCTATGTATTCAAACTTGTATACTCGCCAACATTTTTGTTGATTTTATTTTAATACATGTTGCAGGTTGATAGTAGCTAGGAACCAAGAAAACAAGCTAGGATGATGCTTAGAAACTCATCTTAGATAATTAGACAATTTTGAACAATATTTGAATGTCTGTGTTATTTTGATACATTATGATGGTTGTGGAATGTGTTTGACATTTTAGACATATTTATGAAATTTTGATTAATCTATATCGAAAAAAGTAGTATTATGGATTCTCTTGAGCAATCTGATTCGCTTAGTGTCGCACCCCGATGTTTCCGCCGTCGGTTGGGGTGTGACAGATACAGTCCCGCAAGGTCGGATTATTGAAAGATAATTAAGTAAGTTATTAATGCAAAAAGTGGTAGGCCCCCTTCCAGGCAACGTTACCCTCAACCCTTTGGTCTGAGTCATTCCTAGCCAATACATGGAGTAGTACTAAGCTTGAACCAGGTTTTCACAGGATCTATACCCCGAACGAGACATCGAATTACCCAACCACCCTTCTAACCCCCTTCCAAGTAGTTAACGCGCTTTATATAGACTGTAAAGACATGAATATGTGAATCAACAACATATGAAGAATGGTTAGATAAATTCGCTTTCAATATAAAAAAACTTGTTATTAAAGTCATTAATACATACCCAAATAAAAAGGATCCAAAGATTGGAAATAAAAAAGAAATACATAAAAGATTTGTGTACACCAAGTGATGTAAGAGTTTAGCCAAGCATGGCCTTTGTTTGACAAGAACTCTTACGATCGATCTTGGTTCTCGAGACTACTACACACTCTAAATGATAGAAGATGGATGATGATGGTGGGTGATGGTGTTGTATGGTGGTGGAGTGGTGGCAAGTGTGAGAAAAGTGGTTTGCCAAGGGATGGATTGGACTGGAACCAAGCACCCCTATTTATAGCTAAAGACATATGCTCAACACGGGCCGTGCCCTCCTGGCACGGACCTGTGGCCATCTCTCTCTCTTCCTCATTAACTATTGTGTCAGGTCTTGTACTAACACGGCCCCGTGTGTCATGGCACGGCCCGTGGCCAATGTACTTGTTGTACTATCTCAGATTCTGTGAATCTTAGAGTTGACCATGTCTCATGTTGCCTTAGCACGGCCCCGTATTGGTTGTTTGTTTTGTCCTTTGCTGTTGTAGTTTCTTCTGCAGAGAATGGTGGGCACGGCCCCGTGTTAGATCTTCTGATCTTTCCATTTTCTTGGTTTGGATGTGGATGAGGGCTTGGCGAGTTGCGTCAATCCTCCTTCTTTGTATTTTATGTTGGTTTTTACTGTTATTTTGCTCCTTTTGTGCGTTTAAGCTGTTTTCACCCTGTAAATGAAAAAGGAACAAAGAAACAAGCTTTTTCCAACATTAGTACCAAAAAGGTTGTTTTTACGTCGTATTTGATATAATTTAGATGTTGTATTTTACGTATATCACTGACGAATAGACCAACCTTAAGAGATAGCAACGAATAGAACAAGATGAATAATAGTAGGTTTGACCATAGGACTAAAAGTCTCAATGTCGTCAATACAATCAGTCTGATGAAATACCTTGGCAACAAGCCGGGCTTTGTATCGACTCACCGACCCATGAGGATTATGCTTAATCCTATAAACCCACTTACAACCAACAATGTTGGTGACGTGAGCGAGGGTGTGTATATTTTTTATTATAACACTATCACTTTCTACAACATGCTAGGGCAAGTGCACCCATCGTTGGCGTAGTATAGTGATGGTAAGATACCGAGGTCGTCCAAGGACACAAGAGCTTTTAATACCGGAATATCGTCGATGTCTAATCTAATCAAATTTTGAGAGAAGATTTCTAATAAATAAAATAAAGAAATAAAAGAACGTAATAAAAGAAACAAATAGACAAGATAGAATCACTTGGTTCCAACTCTTCATTTATATATCCTTTGATGATTTCTGTACTTTGGGTTTTTAAGAGATTGTCTTAGTTATAGTGGCATGTCCTTCTTTTGGAGGCAACGCTACCCTCAGCCATATTGGTTTGAGTCCAGCAGGGATACAGTTCCGCAAGGCCAGAATATTGAAAGATAATTAAGTAAGTTATTAATGAAAAATGTGGCATGTCCCTCTTTTGGAGGCAACGCTACCCTCGGCTATATTGGTCTGATTCAGCGGGGATACAGTCCCGCAAGGCCAGTTTAAAGTTTTAATAGTAGTTTATTTATAAGGGATTCAAGTCGTTCTTACTTCCCCCGATTTGATGCTATCTGCCTCAGGGAAGTCCTAATAAGCTTGAATCAAGTCCTTGCAGGATCTATACACTGAACGAGGCAAGAACTTTACCCAAACCACCCTTCTAACCCCCTTCCAGGCAGTTAACGCGCTTTATATAGACCATATAGACACGAATGAGTGAATCAATAAAACATGAAGAGATGATAGAATAAAGTTCACTTTCAAAATAAAAAAACTAGATATTAAAGTCATTAATACAAACCCACTTAAAAAGTTAAACGAAGCCTGGAAATCAAAAGTAATACATAAATAAGTTATCTTCACCAAGTGATGTAAGAGATTAGCAAAGCATGGCCTTTGTTTGACAAAAACTCTTACGATCAATATTGGATCTCGAGAGTACTATGCACACTCTAGAGATGGATGATGGATGAATGTTGTGGATGATGGTGGTATTGTGGTGGTGGAGTGGTGGCAGGTGTGAGAGAAGTGGTTTGCTAAGGGATGCATTGCAATTGAACCAAGCACCCCTATTTATAGTTGGAAACAGAAGCTTTTCAAGGACCCATACCCT
Organism: Helianthus annuus; assembly: GCF_002127325.2. NCBI lineage: Eukaryota > Viridiplantae > Streptophyta > Magnoliopsida > Asterales > Asteraceae > Helianthus > Helianthus annuus. The sequence continues at coordinate 54,030,162 of NC_035435.2, read as the reverse complement.
CCTTCTTCTCCGTCTTCATTAAATGAGCTTGTCAGTCCGGATGCTCACACGGCCCCGTGTGTCAACGGCACGACCCCATGGCCATTGTACTTGCTGCACTATCCAAGATTTGCATATCTGTAAGTTGATCACGGCCGGTGTCCATGGGACACAACCATGTGTCTTTTGTGTGCTTCTGTTTGTCTTCTTCTTTTTGGAATCTTGAGTGGGGCATGACCCTATGCCTAGGTGGCAGGACCCGTGCTTGTCTTCTGATTTGTTGTTTGTGGTTTTGGGGTGAAACTTGGAGGGTCAATGTAATGTATCAACTTCCCTTCTTTTGTATTTATGCTGGTTTTTGCCGTTAATTTGTTTCTTTTGTACATTTAAGCTCTTTTAATCCAGAAAATCAAAATTATACAAAGAAACACACTTTTTACAACATTAGTACTAAAAAGGGTTGATTCTATACCTTATTTGATATAATTTATATGTTGCATTTGATGCATATCAGTTGGCATCAGTGGGAGCCTGGACCAGACGTCAAGTCTGGTTGACATGTAAAGCATCAATCTCATAAATGTCGAAGGCTTAGTGGTGGGAGCATTAGAAACATGAATGAGAACATCATCAGGAAACTGGCAAGGCTGGCATGTGTGATCACGAATATGTGTAATCATTGGATGAGTCAGAACAGGCGGTAGATGAGATGATGGAGAAGGAGAAGAGGAATAACAAGTGAGGAAATAACGGGAGATGATGAGGAGGAAATAATTGGAGGTAAGGTAGGAGAAGGAGATGAGATGAAAGAAGAAATAGAAGAAGGAGGAGGAATAAAGAAAGGACTAGAATGAGAGGAAGATGTGGGAGGAGTAGAACTCCTTGGAATATCAAAAATCGTCCTATGGAATTGAACATGAAGAGATGTATATGTACATCACGTATGAGGATGTTGGACCTACAAAAGAACAGATGATATTAAAAAGCCAAAACATGACCAAAAGATAAAGAAATAAACAGTAGATGAAGCATTCTCCCCTTAAAGATAGTGAATCTTGAACACTAATCAAACATCTTTTGAAGACATGCTAACATCTATTCAAGCCTTGGAAACCACTTTTAAAGAAGAACCAAGCAATGATCAAGACTAAAACCCTATTGAAGCAAATATTAGTTCAAGAAGACCAAACATCTGTTCAGGCCAAACAAATTTTTTATATGAAGCAACAATGGTTTGAAGATCAGCGGTTTCATCTATGTAACAATATTTTGTTTTTAATAGAGTTTTAGCATATTAGATCAGATGTTAGATGTCACTATCAGGGTGATGTCAGCTGATTGTAAATAGACCTTTTGTCCTTAGTGTAAATAGATCTCACCTGTTAGAGATCTATTTATCACTTCACACACATTCTCTTTTGTACGAACAGATCTATGAGTGATCAGGTTGAGGGGAAGATTGTATAAACATCATATTGTAATTGTAATCATTTGATTTCAATGGAAAACAATTGTTGATACATCTTCCTACTTGTGTGTTCACATTTATTTTTCTTTCAATTTATAAATTGTTTGTTTTTATTTTTTGCTTAAAACCCACAAGTATCAAACTCAGATCCTAACAATTGGTATCAGAGTTTGGTCACATTAAACTTGATTTCATAATCAATTTAATATTCAAAGACTAGCTCACAAAGATCCAATTTGTTCGCAGCTCAGAGTTGTAAAGTGTTGGATTCAAAAGTATTTTACACATACTTTGTTTTTCTTCAAAAGAACAAAAGGAATGGCACACAACAATCATGATTCTAGTAGTTTCAGTTTCAGTAGCAAACCACTGATGCTTGTTAGATCAGAGTATAATATTTGTCAACGTCGGATGGTACACTTGCTCGCTCAATAGAACATAGGATGTTGGAAGTCTGTTATATACGGACCTCACATTCCAGTGGTACCTAGTGCCGAAAAATGTTCAGGAGCTAAAGAAACCAGTAAATTACTCTAAGCTAGATTTTCAAAAATTTGAGATAGATGCCAAAACACTTAATATTGTTGCAAAGGCTCTACCAGATGAGATATATGCTGAGCTATTACATTGTAATAGTGTAAAAGAGCTATGGGATGAGCTAAAAGAAAAATTCAATAAAACCAAGGAAATTGTTAAAACCAACCAAGATACTCTCAACAAACAAGATGTTGAGAGTGCATTTAACACAGTACAAACAACAATTTGTGAAAATGTTAATGTAAAACTTGTAAAAAACAATGACCATTGGAACTCAACTGAGTATGAGAGTGATTGTGAATGTGCATTAATGGCTACTGAGAAAGGATCTTCTACATGCCTAGATAGCGTATGGTATGTGGATAGTGGAGGATCCAAATACATGAATGGATTCAAAGCTCTACTAACAAACTTATTGCACATGGAGGAGGTGATATATCTTTTGGAAATAACTCAAAAGGTAAAGTGTTGGGGCCCGAAACTGTCCAAGCTGGTAGGGTAAAATCTGAAGATGTTAATCTTATTGACAATTTAATATTCAATCTACTAAATGTTTCACAAATGAGTGATAAAGGCTATAGCTTATTTTTACTAAGAAAACCTATTAAATTATTGGACCTGATGTAGTTAAAATGATTGACAAAATCATTGCTGAAAGCACTGCACAACTTGTTGCTCACAGGAGTGACAATGTTTATGTACTGAACATGTTAAAAGATAACCCCAGAACAAATGTATGCCTATTTTTTGTTGCCTCAACAAAAGAAACAGAATTATGGCACAGAAGGTTGGGACATGTTAATTTAAAAACAATTAACTCTCTAACAAAACAAAACCTTTTCAAAGGTCTACCAACCAAACAATTCAAGTGTCACACCCTGACTTTTGCGGAAGCGTGATTATTGTGTGACTTTCTTAATACCATTGCATTCAATCATAACAACACTATATGATTAAACCATTAGATGTTCATCCATAAATTAAGTTTGAAAATATCACAACATAATTGTCTGAAACGTAGACTCCAAATTTAAATTACAAACCACAACATGTTTTAAAGAGTTCACGAAGACTCGATAAAAGACCTTAAATAAAAAACCGAGTTTAGAACCATGTATCTCGTCCAGGATTAAGATACATCTCCTAAACCCTAATGACTTCGGATGACATCTTTTTATTCATAACGCAGCTTGGGACATCCAAACACCCGCCAGATCCACTTAATTCCCTGAAATACATGTAGTTTGAAAACATCAACAAAAGTTGAGCGAGTTCATGTGTTTGTGTATATGAATGTATAAAACCTTTGTGAACAGTGTATGTATGTATGTATGTTTGTAAATCCCGGTATGAAAGCAAAACAAGGAAACAGATCGGTTAATGGTTTGCAAGGCCATTAACATTCGTGCAACGGCGTAGGAAGGCTCAAACCTAGCAAATTTGTACCGGGCCTCCTGCTGTAAGACATAGTCACCTCATGGGCCACCCTGGTCCTCATGGGTGTGGGGTCGCTACACCCAAATAGATCTATCACTCATGCCCCTCGGTCCTAACACGAGGATTAATGGTCTTAAGAGTGCGCCTACCCATTCACATGATCTACTGTACTTTCCCTAGCTAACCATACCAATTGTAATTGTTTGTAAGCATTTTGTAATCATTTGAAACATGTATTTCACCCTCGAAGTTATAAAACTGAAAACAGTTAAGAGCAAAGGGGGACATGAACTCACAGTCTTGCATCTTCAATAATAGTAACTCAAGTTCCTTTAGCAAACACGACTACCTACAATGTACTAATGTCTATTAGACGAATGGGTCGTGCCTTGTCTTAGTATTAATGTTTTTGAGTTACGTTTCTTCTATGTCTTCGATATCATCCAAGTTATGCAACTGTTTGTTATAATAATTAATATTATAACTCGAATGAATTTTTGGAATAATCGTTAAAACAGTATATCCTATTTTTAATACTTCCCAAGTATTTATACTTGTACTTCCTTCCCGAGGATGGGCATATTTGTATTTGTATTTGTATATTTTTGCCATGTATCAATGTCGTATTCCGGTGTGGATTTATACGTACGAGAATACGTATCTTCTTGTAATTGTTAAGTATTCTTATACTAAACTTTGTGTTAAACTTTCCGGAATATTATTTCTAAAAATATATTTATAAATGTATTTTCCAGAATATTTTGTAAGTTACATTCTTTCGTTCGGTTTTACAATATTATGTGTGTAACTTGTATATTTATTCCTTGAGATTTTTGGTAATATTTTGGATTGTAATTTCTTGGTATTTTGTTAAGTTATGTTATTTCAAGTCCTAAAATAATATAACTAGTACACAAAGTATACAAATAATCACACACATGTGTCTTCTAAATATATATCTTTCCAAAACATATTTAGTCATTTTTATTTACAAAAACCAACCTCCAATATTTATACTTTTTGTAACAAAAATCATGGCAAACTCTTATATGAAAAACCATGGTTAAATATACTTTTAAATACTTGTTTAAAATATTTTTCTAAGTATTAAATTTTTACAAAAAATTTTGCCATAGTTTCCCCTAAAAATGGAGGTTTCCATGCTTTCAAAGCATATCATGTTCTTTTAAAATCATCCCAAACAATTAACAATTCAATCAACACTTACCATGTGCCAAAATCAGGCAATTTACACAACAACATGAACTTGAACTTTTATAAAAACTTGTAGTAACTTACTAGTGTCTTTAGTAAGCTTAGTTACCCTTTAAAGTTTGGTTATTTATTTGTAAATCCCCTATCTTGCAAGATTTAGTCTTTTACAACTTACAAAATGACTTTTCTAGAAATCATTTTTTTAAATATTCCTTGTTAACAATGTATTTCTACATTTGATATACCACTAAAAACATGGTTAGTTTCTTTAAAATCCATGATTATGTAAATCTTTCAAATGAACTTGGTTTCTTGAGAAAACTATGCTTGAAATCACTTTTATACAAGACTTCTAACATGTTTCATACTTCATCATACCCAAAATCATCCTTATTTTCAAGTTCATGTGAAACATAAAGTATGATCATCTTGGTCTTTCACAAGATCATCACCTCAACTTGCTAGATCATGTGTTTAATCACAATCTAGTAAGTTCCATATGATGTTTAACATCATAAACACAAGAATCAATCATCAAGTCTCACACATATACTAAAACAACATATATTCTTATGTTAGTGAGCTTTATGTTAGAGATTATCTTCTTGATCATTAGTGTTCTTCATGTTTAGCAACATATATTATCTTTTAACCAACATTACAAGAAGTAACAAGAGATTATAAGAGCCTTACTACTAGCACAAGGCTAGGGATGAAACTCAAGAAGATGAAGATGATGAATGTGATGGATAAAAGCAAATGAAAGAGGTCCTTCAATCTCCAAGCCCTCCAAGCTTCCTAACTTAGCTTCTTACACCTTGTGTACACCTTAGAATGGAAGAACAAGACTTGAAAATGGTGGGTTGAGTGTGGGTGTGCTTGGCCATAGCTATGGTGGAGGGTGAGAGGAGTTTTTGTGTTGTTGAAGAAGATGATGAAATGGGTTAAGGACTAATGGTTTATATTAGAAATCTTCCAACACTTCTTAAACTAGTGGTTAATATGTCCAAGGCCTTACAAATATAATCCAATAAAATATTGCAAGGAAATCAAGGTGGTGGCCCACCTTGTGACCGGTCGCCAAATAGGGGGGGGGGGTACTAGTTGTGTTTCAACTACTAGTTACACAATCAAGTTAAGTTTCAAGTGTCTTGATTAGGTATTTAGTGTGTTAATATGTTATAAGATGTGTTATGATGTTCGGAGATCATAACTAGCTTGGAAATATTAAAACAATGCTTCTATTGTAAATTTGATGTTTCGGGTAGTGTCCGGTTGTTCGATTGGATACTGGTTTGTTAATGTGCTAAACTTGCAGTTTAGTGTGCTTTATGTACCCTTTTGGGACACTTTTAATTCCCGATACTTAGGAAAGCATTCAGGACCATTTAGTCATATTTTTGCATGATACTAGCTTGTTAAAATGCTGATTTTTGTTGTATTTTGCAGAATTCTGAACTTTATGTGGGCTTTAGGCACTTTCCGGCACTTAAACTATTACTTAGAATGGCAGTTTTGTGATCCTCACTTTCCTACACACTATACTGGTGTAATACTTGGTTTCTGGCTTATTCTCTATCTCATTGCACTGTATGTCTATGTGTTGAGTTCTGTTAGCATTTTTCTGAGTTATCCGCTAACTGTGCTTTGTGCATCATTTATGTCAATATGGTTTGCATGTAATAATGATGTGACATTATGCAATATGTGATGCAAATGTAAGTATGATGCAGTAATCAGAAAGTAGTTAATTGTAATTCAGCACAGTCATTAGGCACTAATCATGGTTAATTAATTGTAAGGGTACCTGGATTTTTGACAGTTGTCACATTCTCCCCCTGTTAAAAAAATTTTGTCCCGAAATTTAAGCTCTGATACTAGCTGTAGGGGAGTTGGGGAACAAATGCGGGTATTTTGCTTTCATGCGGTCCTCACGCTCCCAAGTGAACTCTGGGCTGTGTCGCGCGTTCCATCGAACCTTGACGAGTTTAACACTACTCCTACGAGTCTTGTTAACCTTCCAATCAGTAACCTCAATAGGTTCTTCGGTAAAGTGGAGTGTGTCGTCAATGTGAACTTCATCGGCAGGAATGACAACTGTTTCTTGAGTTGGACTCTTTTTCAGATTAGATATATGAAATGTATCATGAACTCCATTCAGTTCCGCGGGTAGATCCAACTTGTAAGCTACAAGACCAATTCTCTCCAGGATTTTGAATGGTCCAATATATCGTGGGTTTAACTTTCCACGCTTCCCAAAGCATGCTACACCTTTCCAAGGTGAGACTTTTAGTAAAACCATATCTCCCACTTCAAACTCCAAAGGTTTACTTCTTTGGTCCGCATAACTCATTTGTCGATCACGAGCCGCCTTGATGCGCTCTCGGATCTGTATAATCTTATATGTCGTCTCTTGAATCAATTCTGGACCAACAAGCTGTCTATCACCCGCATTTGGCCAGCATAACGGTGATCGACACTTGCGTCCGTAGAGAGATTCAAACGGTGCAGCTTGAATGCTTGCATGGTAGCTGTTGTTATACGAGAACTCTACCAAAGGTATGTGAGTGTCCCAACTGCCACCCAAGTCCATTACGCAAGCTCGCAACATATCTTCAAGCATTTGAATCGTTCGTTCGCTCTGGCCATCTGTCTGTGGGTGAAAAGCAGTACTTAGATTCAACTGAGAACCAAAGGCTTCTTGGAGGGATTGCCAAATCCTTGACACAAACCTTCCGTCTCTATCGGAAATAATCAAGAGAGGTACTCCATGTCGTGCAACTATCTCTCTGAGGTATAGCTCGACTAGCTTACCTTTGTTATCTTTTTCTCTGATCGGCAAAAAGTGCGCAGATTTTGTTAGACGGTCTACGATTACTCAGATCGTGTCATGACCCTTGGGTGTCTTTGGAAACTTGGTTATAAAATCCATTGAGATTTGTTCCCATTTCCACATGGGTATCTCGGGTTGCTGCAGAAGAACTGAAGGCTTCTGATATTCGACTTTTACCTTAGCACATGTTAAGCACTTTCTAACATAAGTTGCAACATCACCTTTTAGTCTCGGCCACCAGTAGAAATCCTTCAAATCTTGGTACATCTTGTCCGATCCTGGGTGGATCGAGTACCTTGACTTATGAGCTTCATCAAAAATTACTTCTCTAAGACCACCAAAGAGGGGAACCCAAATTCGTCCCATGAAACACAATGTTCCTTCCCTATTGGGTACCAACTGTTTCTCCATCCCACGAAGATATTCATTCACAAGATTCTCCTTTTTAAGAGCTTCTCTCTGCGTAGCACGAATGCGCAACGAGAGGTCTGTGTGTATAATCATTTCCAAAGCCCTAACCCTTATGGGCTTAATCCTCTCTTTTCGACTTAAGGCATCTGCTACGACATTCGCTTTTCCTAGGTGATACTTGATTTCGCAATCATAATCGTTTAACAGCTCAACCCATCATCGCTGTCTCATGTTAAGCTCTTTCTGATCGAATATGTGCTGTAAACTCTTGTGATCGGTAAAGATCGTACAGCGCGTACCATACAGATAATGTCGCCAAATCTTCAATGCAAACACCACTACGCCTAATTCCAAATCATGTGTGGAGTAGTTCTTCTCATGAACCTTCAAATGGTGCGAAGCATAAGCGATAACCTTCTGTCGCTGCATCAGCACACAGCCTAATCCCTGACGCAAGGCGTCACAGTACACCATGAAGTCATCAGTGCCTTCGGGTAGGGATAAAACAGGTGCATCGCAAAGCTTGTCCTTGAGCAGCTGAAAAGCTTCTTCTTGTTTATCTACCCATTCGTACTTTTGATCCTTCTGAGTAAGGGAGGTCAACGGTTGAGCGATTTTCGAAAAATCCTCAATGAATCTGTGATAATACCCTACCAAACCTAGGAACTGTCGGATCTCGGTTGGCGTCTTCGGAGTTTCCCAATTCTTAATCGCTTCTATCTTTGTGGGATCCACGTGGATTCCATCTTCGTTTACTACGTGACCGAGGAATTGTACCTCACGCAACCAGAACTCGCACTTTGAGAACTTTATGTATAGCTTTTCCTTCTTGAGCAACTCTAAAAAGATTATAAGGTGTTGAGCATGCTCTTCCTTCGTCTTTGAATAAATCAAAATATCATCAATAAACACAATCATGAATTTATCGAGATATGGCTTGCAGACTCTATTCATCAAATCCATAAATACTGCTGGCATGTTTGTCAAACCAAACGGCATCACTAGAAACTCGTAATGTCCATATCGAGTCCTAAAGGCAGTCTTTGGTATGCTTTCTTCTTATATTCGCAACTAGTGATATCCTGATCAAAGATCGATCTTGGAGTAATAACTTGAACCTTGAAGTTGATCCAAAAGATCATCAATCCTCGGTAAAGGATACCGATTCTTGATGGTTAACTTGTTTAGCTCCCGGCAGTCGATACACATGCGGAAACTACCGTCCTTCTTCTTAACAAACAACACTGGAGCTCCCCAAGGCGTGAAGCTTGGTATGATAAATCCCTTGTGCAAAAGTTCCTGAAGTTGCGTCGACAATTCTTGCATCTCGGAAGGCGCAAGTCGATAAGGTGCCTTGGCTACAGGCGCGACGCCTGGAACCAAGTCAATATGGAACTCAACTTGTCGTTGCGGCAGCAATCCTGGCAAGTCTTCGGCGAAGACTTCAGGATATTCCCTCACAACTGGGATATCTTCCAGCTTTGGCTCAACGGCTTCCTTGTCCATGACGTGCGCCAAGTAGGCAACACATCCTTTCTGCAAACATCTTCGGGCCTCCAAACAACTGATAATCCTTAGAGGCGTATCATGCTTCTCTCCATGCACTACAATAATTTCTCCATTCGCTGTCGGGACGCGAATGATCTTCTCGTGGCATATGATCTCCGCTCGGTTGCTCGATAACCAATCCATTCCAACTACCACGTCAAAGCTTCCCAACTCGACTGGCAGAAGGTCAAGCATAAACTCTTGCTCCCCAAGCTCTATTACACAATCTCTAATGACCTCATTTGCTTCTACTAGATTTCCATTAGCTAGCTCTATCGAGTACGGAATATCTAGCTTACTAGCTACTAACCTAAGCATATTCTTAAATTCTAGGGATACAAAGCTATAATCGGCACCAGTATCAAACAGTACAGATGCAAAGTGTTGGTTGATAGGGAACGTACCCGTGACTACGTTCGGATCTTGACGAGCTTCCCTAGCTCCAATGTTGAAAACTCTTCCCTGAGCTTGGTTGTTTCTCGGGCAATCATGCTTGAAATGCCCAACATCGCCACAGTTAAAGCAACCCGGTCCCCGACCATTTCCATTTCCAATTCCGCCCTGGTTGTTGTTTGTTCCACGGTTTCTATTACCACCATGGTTTCCATTACCGCCATTTCCTCCTTGAGTGCGGTTTCCATACCCATTTCCACCATGGTTACCGTTTCCATTCCCGTTGCCATTACCCCTCAGACCACCATTACCACGACCGGCACCATACCAGCATGCCTCTTTGGCATGGCCAACTTTTCCGCACGTCTCACACTTTCCGGCTTAGCATCGTCTAGTGTGATGAAATTGACACACATCGCATATGGGCAAGGTGCCCATATACCCCTTTCCTTTGTTTTCAACACCAGTCTTGACCTCGGCTGGTGGGTTCGCATCTTTCTTCTTGTTAGCACTGCTGGTGCCTTTCTTGAAATTTGAGAACTTCCTTTTGTTCTCACCTGACGACTCAACATGCGTCTCATTTTTCTTTCCATCAGAGATTGAGAACTTGTTTAGCCTAATCGCTTCTTCAGTCAATGCCACACTTAGATCAATGGCCTCGATGATCATTGTAGGCGTTGATGTCGTCACCATGCTCATGATTTGGGGTGCTAATCCCCAAATAAAATTCTCGATTCGCTTGAACTCCGGATCAACCATGTAAGGAACTACGCGAGACAGGTCATGGAATCTCTGTACATACTCAGCAATCTTTGGACCATCCATCTTTAGATTCCAGAACTCGGTTTCCAACTTTTGAATCTCAGCCCTTGAATAGTACTTCTTGCACATAAGTTCCTTCATCTCGTCCCAAGTCATAGCATATGCAGCCTCTTCTCCCAAGGTCTGAACTTGGAGGTTCCACCATGATAGAGCTCCGTCTAAGAACAGTCCAGAAATGTAGGTGACCTGGTGCTTCGGCGCACACTTGCTCATTCTTAGCACATAATCATTTTTCTCAACCCATCTAATGAAAGCTACAACACCCCTAGTGCCGTCGAAATTCAGAGGCTTGCAGTCAAGGAACTGCTTGTAGGTACAGCCTGTACAAGCAACATCATTCACATAAAGCATTAGTGAACGTACATGGAATATCCAAATGTAATGTAATGTGTCTTTAGTGACTTAAGCATTACCATGAGGTGGGTTATTTCCTAAGGTACCCCCGTTGTGTTCAGAGCGCAAGGCCTCGTGCTGTGCTATCGCTTGTGAAATCCTTTCTTGTAGTTCAGCCTCTGTTGTGGGCAACTGGTTGTTTCTCCGAGGAGGCATCTTCTAAAAGAAGATTGTATAGGTCAGGTCTTATGTATATAAGCATGTAGTATGTGTATGTAATAACATTTATCAACGCAAGTAAGCACATAACACCACATTCATATCACCAATGTAGAATTCAACAATGTATATAATGAGAATATTGCGATTGAGCTTTCATAAATCATCGACCACAAATACAATTACATGTTCTACAAACGTATCATACCACATCAAAAGGGACTACAGGGTCACACTACCCTTGTCCAAAATGTCTATCAATCTACAACAGTCATAAAATCAAAAAGTGGTCTTCGAAAGGGCTTTGCAAGCTAGGCTCAATAGCGATACTCTCATCAAAAGCAGACTACCTGCATAAAACCAAAAACCAGCTATGTTGATGGTGGAGGAGGAGGTGGAGGAACGAAAAGCAAACTACACACATGCGCTAACTCCTCATCAAGAGAATGAACGCGATGCAACAGATAATTGATCTGCTGCTCCATGGTGAGAAATCGAACATCAAAATCTGGATAAGGAAAAAGAGGAGCAGGTGGAGTCGCAAAAGGTGACGGACATGAACAAGGTGGAGGACGTGGAATCCTCTCAAGCTCCATAACTTTACGACACAGAATCTCCTGCTGAAGCTGCAAGGACAGGTGTAGCCAATAAAGTGGGAGGGATGGTATGGATCAGAAACTGGCATAGTGTTCGCCGGAAACCATATGAGTGGCTCGCCTGGTGGTGCAGAAGTAAAATGAGCAGTGGGTGTATACTGAGGTATGTGAGGAAAAGCTGCTGACACGTATGGGTCATGGCCAGGCTATTGGCTAGACGGGCCTTCCCCTGGATGGGGTGGAGGAATGTCCTGCAAGAATGTGATAGGCAGGTCAGTACGGTGAACGTCGGACACAATCGGGTGAAATGGGGCAACATCAACAGGTGCATGTGAATGAGGGGGAGTAACAGGCTCAACAAAAGGGGGCATATCATCGTCATCCTCTATCCACCCATTGCTGGTGAAGGCGTATCGGGGATCTATCTGATCGGCAAAAGCAGCAGGGTCAGCGGGTGCAGGAATCGGGTCTGGTATAAGGGGTGCAACAACAAGTATGCCAAATGGTATAGGATCATGGTCAGGTAGAGGCTCAGGAGCAGGTATAGGCTCAGGATCGGCCGGTACCAGCTCAGGATCAGCGGGTGCATCAATAGGCTGATCGTCGGGAACAAAATCAATCTCATGTCCAGGCTCAACGTCATGTGGGGGAACCGGTGCAGCCGACATGGCTGTGTCGTCATCAGTATCAGGGACGTAACGTCGCAGTCCCACTGCATGCAAGGCGGTGGATGACACAGACTCGAAAGAATCTGGATCAGAATGATCAGATGAAACCTCAATAATAGGAATCTCAATGAATGGAATAAAAATGACATCCTCAGCTGGAACTCCATCACCCTGGGCAGCATCAGGGGGACCATCAATGAAAAGTTCGACATCATCATCAGACAAGTCATCAAAAGGCAAATCCTCAAGAGGAAAAGCCACAAAAGGCTAAGGGGCGAGGATCGGAACCACGCCATGCTCACCATCGGGATGTCCGAGGATGAGATGGTCTTGGTCAGGAATAGGAATAAGAAAGGGATCCTCGTCGGGTAAACCATCAGCATGCGGTACATCGTCGCCAAAGTCAGGTAATGCAAAAGGCTGGAAATCATCGTCATCATCCGACATCATCTCTGGGTCACTCTCAGTGTCAGAGGTAAAAATCTCAGGCTCTGGGACAATCTCGTCATCCGAAACGATAGCCATAGGGTCGATAGTATCAGATAGTCCACTCTCAGACGAAGACATAGTGTCTGTAACAAAACAATCACAACATATGCACATATATCAACAATCATCAATAAACATGTAATTAATAACAATGTATGCACGTATCCATCCTAGTCTTCCCAGACTATCCCACCCAGCCTCTCAGACTAAACTTCCTAGTCTCTCAAACTAAACCACCCAGTTTCTCAAACTGAACTACCCAGTCTCTTAGACTTAATCATAAACATAAATTGTGAAATGTGTTTCGTGCCTTTTGTGTGTAAAAATGTTTGTCTTCCTGGATCTGGGCGTTGTATGTAATGAAAGTATGTTGTGAAAACATTTTCGTGAGAGCCCTAATGATTGTGGTCTAGACTCGAGAAAGAATCCTAGTTCGCTACAATCGAAGCTCTGATACCAAGCTCTCACGCCCTGACTTTTGCGGAAGCATGATTATGGTGTAACTTTCTTAATACCATTGCATTCAATCATAACAACACTATATGATTAAACCATTAGATGTTCATCTATAAATTAAGTTTGAAAATATCACAACATAATTGTCTGAAACGTAGACTCCAAATTTAAATTACAAACCACAACATGTTTTAAAGAGTTCACGAAGACTCGATAAAAGACCTTAAATTAAACCGAGTTTAGAACCATGTATCTCGTCCAGGATTAAGATACATCTCCAAAACCCTAATGACTTCGGATGACATCTTTTGATTCATAACGCAGCTTGGAACATCCAAACACCCGCCAGATCCACTTAATTCCCTGAAATACATGTAGTTTGAAAACATCAACAAAAGTTGAGCGAGTTCATGTGTTTGTTTATATGAATGTATAAAACCTTTGTGAACAGTGTATGTATGTATGTCTGTAAATCCCAGTATGAAAGCAAAACAAGGAAACAGACCGATTAATGGTTTGCAAGGCCATTAACATGCGTGCAACGGCGTAGGAAGGCTCAAACCTAGCAAATTTGTACCGGGCCTACGGCTGTAAGACATAGTCACCTTATGGGCCACCCTGGTCCTCATGGGTGTGGGCTCGCTACACCCAAATAGATTTATCACTCATGCCCCTTGGTCCTAACACGAGGATTAATGGTCTTAAGAGTGCGCCTACCCATTCACATGATCTACTGTACTTTCCCTAGCTAACCATACCAATTGTAATTGTTTGTAAGCATTTTGTAATCATTTGAAACATGTATTTCACCCCCCAAGTTATAAAACTGAAAACAGTTAAGAGAAAAGGGGGACATGAACTCACAGTCTTGCGTCTTCAATAATCGTAACTCAAGTTCCTTCAGCAAACACGTGTTAGTGCACCATGTCTGTTGACTTCGTCTTGAATCATGTCAAGTAATAGGATTGATAGATCAGGGCTCGTAGTTCGAGAAATATGATTTAGAGGTAATTCCATTTGAAGTGGTTAATAGAGACATATTAAAGTGAATCAAGCTGTTTCCACGTCCGTTTCACTGATTCCGCCTTTGATTCGGATCCAAAACTCTTCTGAACGACTCATTCGGGTCATACAGCGATCCTACAAGTGGTATCAGAGCACAGGAGGAGGAGTTCTACCAAATTCAGCTTGATTTCATCAGATTTTCTTACTTCTACACCTTCTTTTCTAAATTGAACAAGATTTAACGGTCAAAATGGATTAAATTTCACATATATCATGCGAAACAGTGTTTTAACTAATCCTTGAAAGAATTGGACTAAAATTCGATCTAAATTTGATAAAAACTTGTAATTCCGCTTGAAAAACTGTTCGGACAAAATATAATTCCGTTTGAATCGGTTCTTATTCCGCACGGAATTAGCTTCTTTGGGTTAATTTCGCTTGAACTTAAAGCTAATTCCGCATGGAATTTAATTCCGTTTGAATCATTTCAAACGAAATTATAATTTCGTTTCAAATCAGTTAATTTCGTTTGAAGTGCAAGTTACTTTCACACGGAATTAGTGATTTCGTTTGAAAAACTGTGATTCCGTTTGAATTAGTATTTTCGTTTGAAACTGTTATTCCGCACCAAAGTTAATTCCGCACCAAAAAGTGATTTCGTTTGAAAGTTGATATTTCGTATCAAGATTATTTCACGTCAACCGAGTGTAAGTTTATTTCAAGTTATTTGATACTGACTAAACTGATTGAGTTTGTTTGATTGTGATTAGGTAAGTCAAGAATTTCACATCAT
Source organism: Helianthus annuus (assembly GCF_002127325.2). Taxonomy (NCBI): domain Eukaryota; kingdom Viridiplantae; phylum Streptophyta; class Magnoliopsida; order Asterales; family Asteraceae; genus Helianthus; species Helianthus annuus. The sequence goes on along the minus strand of NC_035435.2, from coordinate 54,014,960 downwards.
GGTTGAAGAGTTCTACAATACATTCTACAACGCGTTTACATCCGAGTCTTCCGAAATCTCAACTGTCACACCAAAAACCATTACAAAAGCGATAAATGAGAACATTAAACATGATAACTTCTACGACACACATTCAAAACCACCAACTCTTGAAAGTATTAAAGACTATACATGGTGGAAAGAGCGTTTCATCAACTGGGTAAAAGCCTGTGCACACGAGAGCTGGTTCTGTATGGAGTTTGGATATGAAAGACCAAGAGATGATAAAGGAGAAGATCTTCCACTCAAGAAATTATCCAAAGAAGACAAATCCGAATTTGCAGCTGAACAAAGAATGATTTCCTTAATTCAATCATCCATCAGAAATGACATGTTTACTTTGTTACAACATGATGGATCTTCAAAATCTATTTAGGAAGCTTTACGGGTTAAGGCAGAGGGGGTAAGCAAATCAGGAAAAACAAAATTGCTTTATTAAAGAAAGAATTTGATTTGTTTGTTAGTCTTAACGGTGAATCAGGTCGACAAATGATTGAATGTTTTTGTCATCTAAAAATCGAACTGGAAAGATTTAAGATTGAAAAAACAAGAGAAGAAATAATTGACAAAATCATAGAAGCGTTACCACGAGCTGATCAGTGGCAAACGTTTGTGTTCATTTTGAAAAATGATGTTTTGTATGAAACAATTTCCCTTGATGCGTTAATTGAAAAGATTGAAACTCATGAGCTTGAATTGCAGAAACAAAGCAAGATGAGCAGTTCTTTACATCAACAGAATGTTGGTTTCTATTACAAAGGTATTTTACCTTCGGTGAAAGCTGATAGTTCACCAAAGACAGCATTTAGTGGTGAAAGAACAAAAGAACCCCAGACAAGCTCATCAGGCTACAATCCGGGTTATCATTTATCTGCTTCAAAAGCTAGTTCTAAAGAAGCAGAGGAGATACTGTGCAACATTCCTCTTAAGTTAAAAAATTCTCCGGCTATGAGCATCAATGCAACTAAACAGCAAATGAGCTTTCTTGCATCAGTTCTGGAATCGTTAGAAGGTCTAGTTGCAGGCAAAATTGGAAATTCCGAATTGACCAAAGAAGACTATGACCAGATTGATCCAGAAGAAATGGAGCTCATAGACATTCGCTAGTGTTTAGCAAGTTGCATTCGCAGAGCTCAGAGATACATGGAGATTACCATGAAGTAATCATTAGGTGGTCCGTCAACAAAGCTTGGATTCAACAAATCCAAAGTGACTTGCTTCAGATGTAAATAAAAAGGTCATTTCAAAAGAGAATGTAAAAATTCTGAAGTTGCTGAAACAGAGAAACCTTTCAATGATGATTATTATCAAAAGGCGATTTACCACCATAGCAGAGAAGAACCAAAGATGATTGAAAATAATCCCAGAGAAAAATCAAGAGCACTTGCTGTATTCCATGATGATGAAGGATATGATTGGAGTCAGATTCTTCAAGAAGAAGCTCGTTTGGAAAATATAGTTACAGCTCATGGCAGAAACGCATCAAAAAGCAAACATTATGTTTTTTGTGCTGAAATTTAAGAGGAAAACAAAGAAGCAAAAGGCACAACTGAAATCAAAGAGAAAACTAGAGAAGAAATTCTGAGCGAGAAAACATACCGAGAAAGAAACATTGTTTTGAATAGAATGGATGAAATGCAAGAAGAGTATGAGAGTGCTGTCATCAATAAGAGATGGGATAAAAAGAGAGAGTGCTATTTCAACAGAGAAGGTGAACCTGTTGTTCCGAAGAAAGACATAATTTTTGAAGATGTTCTTCTCATAATTCCTCAATCTGCCGAATACTATAGAAATGTATTAAAAGATGACACATATGCAAAAAGGCATGAAAAGGAAATAAGATATTCCATAACATCGTGTTTGAGGAAGAGGGATGAAGAGAGAATGACGAAGAATGTTGAAGAATGTTGAAGAAATGGTAAACAATCTGAAGAAAGCTGCTGAAGAGGTTAAAGCTGAAGCTGTTGAAGCTGAGGTTGTGAAGAAAGTCGAAGTTGTTAAAGAGGAAGATTTGAAGGTTGCTGAGAAAGAAAAGATTGAAGAAAAAATTGAGTTGAATGAAGAGGTTGAGAAAGTTGTTACTGAAGAACAGCAGGTTGTAGAAGATGAGAAGAAAATTGAAAGTTTGGCTGAAGTGAAGAATGAGATTTTGGAGATTGCTAGTGATGCTGGTGATGAGGTTGGTGTTGAAGGAGAGCAGAAAGATGCTGATAAGACAGAAGTTGCATCAAACACCAAAGTGCTAATCCCTCCCTGAGGTAATTTCTGATTTTGAAGGCTTAAAAACTGTTAAACAGTGTAGGAAATGCATGGAACCATGCAGTGCTTGTACTGAAAAAGGTGAAAAGTTCAGAACAAGAAATCTTGAATTCACAAAAGTTGAAGAAGTTTTCAAAAATAAATCCAAAGAAATGTTAGAAAACGAAAAAGTTTTAAAAGAAAATAATGAAACACTTTTAGAAAAATATAAAAAATTAGAAAAAGAAAATGAGATTTTGAAAGAAAATGTTTTGAAAAAGACAGAAGAATGTGATCAAAAAGAGAATGTTTGTCAAGAAATGAAGAAAGAATATGATTCAATAAAATTGGCATATCATATTACAAAAGAGTCATATGAAAAGGTGAAGGGTGAAATGAAATCTATTCAATCAAGATTGAATTATTGTTCTGAAACAACAAAGGAACTAAAACGAATGTATGAAATTAAACAAGATGTTGTAAATTCCTATATTGAGGATGTTGCTAAGTTAAAACGTCAGATTGCTGATTTAGAACAGGATAACAACAAATTAGAAAGTTACCATGCGTCATCATATGTGCTTGAACGTATTTTCAACATAAAACCGGATGGAAAATATTCTGAGCAAAACAAGAAAGGCATTGGCTCAGAGTTTCATCAAGTTCCACCACCGGAAAAGTTTGCATTTTATGATGATGAAAAGGTCGAAAAAGCTTTCAACATGGTAGATCAATTTCCAGATAACACTGACATAACCTATTCCAAATCTGATGATTCTAGTGATTCAGAGGTGGTAGGTAAGGTCGTTGAAAGTGTGTTGAAAGAAGAGTCGGTTAATACAGGTAATTCTAAATCACAGGATGAAAATGAAGGTAATTTTCATGATGGATATCTGAAACACACAAAATCCGAGAAAATTTTGAATGATGATTCAAAAGGATTGGTGTATACCATGATTGGATAGGACAAATTATTCTTAGATGTTGTATTCCCGATTCAGAATGTGATTTCAGAAAAGATTGACAAAGTTTTCAAAATGGTTGAGATTGAGAAATCTGAACTTTCAAAGTTTGCTGGAAAAGGTCACAAAACTTTTTATAACAAACCTGGTTTCAAGAAGAAAAACATGAAGGCTGGGTTGGGTTATAAGAAGAAACAAAGTCGAAAAAAAAATGAAACGCCAAACTATCAGACAAAGATGAACTTGGTTCATGGAACAAGTTCTGAAGAAGAGAAAGAACTTCAATTTAGACGTCAGTCTAATGACGAGTTCTTAGCCTAAAATAAAAAGCAACAACCACAGGTCAAAGATGTATCCAAGAGAACATGTTTCAAATGTGATCAAATTGGACATCTTGCACGCAAGTGTCCAAATCTGAAACCTGTTGATGTTGACAAAAAGAAGTCTGAAAATGTTGAGAAACAAAAATCTGAGGATGTGAAACAAAGGTCAACCAGATTTGATTCGAAACAAACTTGGAGGTACAATACAAACAAGTTTGTTTCAAATCAAAATTGGAAATCAAACCCGAACAAGTTCGATTCAAGACAGACCTGGAACTCTCACACACCCAGATTCAGAACAACGCAAAGTTGGAAAACATCAGTTGATATGACAAAACCTCAACAGTTTTGGAAATCAAATGTTGTTCAAAGTCAAAATGTTCAAAAAGATTCACATTTTTACAAACGAGGTACTCCAAAAGGTTAAACATGGTCTGCTAAGAAACAAATGATTTCAAAAGTTGAAATGAAAATTGAAAAAGTCTTTGTTCAGAATGACAAAGATTTTCCAAAATTGAGTGAAGTTTATTGTGTTGGAAAGCCTAAGGTCAAACAGACCTGGGCAAAATTGTTCAAGCAATTGAGTAAGTTGAATGTGCAGGTGCTCAAGAAAACCGAAGACTATGAGAATGGAAAACTGAGCAGCCTGGCACAACGAGAGGAGGAAGAGGCTGCTGGATCCTGTGTTGGTTGAAACAGGGAGTTTAGTTTGTTTGTTTTTTAGTACATAAATAAACAATATTTCAAAAACCCTAAAAATTGAAAAAAATTAAAAACCAAAAATATGTTTTCATTTTGTCAAAAATTTGAAAAATCAAAAATATGTTTGTTTTTTTAAATTTGTCAAAAATTCAAAAATTTCAAAAATATGTTACTTGAATATGCCGAAACCCTCACGGCGGAACAAACATGATTAATTTCATAAGATTGAAAAACGGTTTTCAAACTGTAAAATATCAATGTGTTGTAAATCATGGGGGTATGTTATATCTTATGCTTAATGTGCTCCGAATAGCAGGAAATGGATGGCGAGACAAAGCAATCAACATCGGATATCAAATTTTCTTTAAATGGTTTTGAATTTTAGGGGGAGTAAGAATTTTCTGAAAATACAAAAACATTTGAGAATTTGAAAAAGCCAAAAACATGATAAAATTCGAAAAAGAGTTATTGTGTAAAAAGAGGAAATGATAGTACATCAGTAGACAATCACAATACGCTAAAGAAATGGAAAGTTAAATTGTGATAAACGGTCTCACTGACGATGTACCAGTAGATTTTTACACGCTTAGTAGATTGTTGTCGAGATATAAACCAAAATATCAAATACTTTACTTATCTCGTGGGGAACATCTCTCGGATATATAGGTAACCCCTGAAATCTTGTTTGAAGGGCTTTCTATTTCTGACATACTAGGTCTTTGTGCGTGGTGATATCTGGGGTATTATATCAGGACTTCTGATTTTGCGGAAGCAATAGCCTAGTCCTCGTATAATACTTTACAAAAGCTTTAATCTTTAAAGCCAGCCCTCTGCTAAAAAATTGAGAAATATTGAAAGATATGTATCAATGGCAGTTGAAGAAAAGATCCCCAAACGGGACACACCTGAAAGTCGAGCCGTCATCTCTTTGCTGAACGGAAGTTCTGACCTGAGCTCTCACGGTTTCGCATTACCCATTTACAGATATCATTAGTGTATATTCACCTGTAAGACTGAATATAGAAATCTGGATACGGGAGTATATTCTGAGGTAGGACACGCGAATAAGTTTAAGTCATATAAAACATTAATCTTGTATCTCGAAACAATTGAACTTTGTGTGAAAATTTAAGTGGACAAGTATACTGACAATCTAAGTGAATCGTTTAGAACTGAAAGTGTTTAAAGCTCAACGGTACTAGTGATTTGTTATAAACTGATATGATCCTCTGACATGAACTCAAACAAAAATATTGTCTGTAAATATGTTTGTAAATATTTCTTTACTGCTTTATATTTCAGAAAATCCAAAAAGATTTTGATTTCACTTTAGTTTCGACAACCGATGTCTGAGTGCTGAGTTTCAAAATCTATATATGCTAATTGTGTTTCTGAAAATAAACAAGTTCATTAATTTGAAACTTGAAATTTTTAAAATAAAAAATCAAAAACAGTTTGTGATATCTCCAAGGTCATTAAATTGGACTTGGATGATTAACTGTGAGGGAGTTGGATTCTCAAACATTGCCAAATCAATGAAGATTGTTGATAGAGAGAGTGTTTTAGAATTGATTGAGAATTGAAAAAAAGATCAAGATGGTTATATTTATAGAAATATGAGTGTTGAGGATGTGATTCCAGACTACGATCCCGAAAGCTGAGTCTAAGGGGGAGTCTGAAGACAAGCTCAAAGCAAGGGGAAGCTTGTAACCGGAAAACAAGGTGACGATCCCAAAGCACGGAAGCTTAGTGAAAGGGGGAGCCTGAAGAGAGTATTTCTAATAGCTGTGAATGTAAAAGCCAGAGTAAGATCTTGGTATAACATTTAAGATGGAAGCTGATGGAAGAAGATAAAGATTGATGGATACTTACAGTGTTAGACAATTTGGAAAAAGCGTGAAGACTGATCAAGACTGAAGATGTGTCATGATAAAGACTTGATGCTGAAGACTTTGTCAACATCCAAGGGGGAGTCTGTTAGTGCACTATGTCTATTGACTTCGTCTTGAATCATGTCATGTAATAGGATTGATAGATCAGGGCTCGTAGTTCGAGAAATAGGATTTAGAGGTAATTCCGTTTGAAGTGGTTAATTCCGCTTGAAATTTGTCTTGAGTAATTCCGTGCGGAATTAGATTCCGCTTGGAATCTAATTTCGTGTGAAGTTGTTTCAAGCGGAATTAGGCAACTATATAAACCCTTCAAGCGAAATCATTTGTAACGTTTGTCTGATTTGGTACCGAAGTGCTGCCAAACTGTCTTGAGGTGTTGTAACACTATTACATCAAAAATAGAGACATATTAAAGTGAATCAAGTTGTTTCCACGTCCGTTTTACCGATTCCGCCTTTGATTCGGATCCAAAACTCTTCTAAACGACTCATTCGGGTCATACAACGATCCTACAATACGACTACCTACAATGTACTAATGTCTATTAGACGAACGGGTCGTGCCTTGTCTTAGTATTAATGTTTTTGGGTTACGTTTCTTCTATGTCTTCGATATCATCCCAATTTATTCAACTATTTGTTAAAATAATTAATATTTTAACTCGAATTAATTTTTGGAATAATCGTTAAAACAGTATATCCTATTTTTAATACTTCCCAAGTATTTATACTTGTACTTCCTTCCCGAGGATGTGCATATTTGTATTTCTATTTGTATATTTTTGCCATGTATTGGTGTCGTATTCCGGTGTGGATTTATACGTATGAGAATACGTATCTTCTTATAATTGTTAAGTATTCTTATACTAAACTTTGTTTTAAACTTTCCGGAATATTATTTCTAATAAAAGCCCCAAAATATATATATTTAAGAATTATTACTTAGAAAAATTATTTATAATTTTTTCCTTTTGGCAAAAATATTTGTAGTTCCAAAATAATATATTTTCAAGTCTAACTTTAGAAAATACATAAACTTATTTTCATCCAAAATAATGTATTTCAAGTTTATCCAAGAAAATATAAATTTTTCCCAAAAATATTATATCTCCTAATAATTCCAAGGAAACATATATATTTTTAATCGCCAAAAATTAGATATTTTCTTCTTGTCAAAATATGATATAACTTTGAGATAATCATAAAAATCATTTTTTTCGTTTCTTTGTATTCAAAATATCATTTACCAAAAATATATTTATAAATGTATTTTCTGGAATATTTTGTAAGTTACATTCTTTCGTTCGGTTTTACAATATTATGTGTGTAACTTGTATATTTATTCCTTGAGATTTTTGGTAATATTTTGGATTGTAATTTCTTGGTATTTTGTTAAGTTATGTTATTTCAAGTCCTAAAATAATATAACTAGTACACAAAGTATACAAATAATCACACACATGTGTCTTCTAAATATATATCTTTCGAATACATATTTAGTCATTTTTATTTACAAAAACCAACCTCCAATATTTATACTTTTTGTAACAAAAATCATGGCAAACTCTTATATGAAAAATCATGGTTAAAATATACTTGTAAATACTTGTTTAAAATATTTTTCTAAGTATTAAATTTTTACAAAAAATTTGCCATGGTTTCCCCTTAAAAATGGAGGTTTCCATGCTTTCAAAGCATATCATTTTATTTTAAAATCATCCCAAACAATTAACAATTCAATCAACACTTACCAAGTGCCAAAATCATGCAATTTACACAACAACGTGAACTTGAACTTTTATAAAAACTTGTAGTAACTTACTAGTGTGTTTAGTAAGCTTAGTTACCCTTTAAAGTTTGGTTATTTATTTGTAAATCTCCTTTCTTGCAAGATTTAGTCTTTTACAACTTACAAAATGATTTTTTCTAGAAATCATTCTTTTGAATTTTTCTTATTAACAATGTATTTCTACACTTGATATACCACTAAAAACATGGTTACTTTCTTTAAAATCCATGATTATGTAAATCTTGCAAATGAACTTGGTTTCTTGAGAAAACTATGCTTGAAATCACTTTTATACAAGACTTCTATCATGTTTCATACTTCATCATATCCAAAATCATCCTTATTTTCAAGTTCATGTGAAACATAAAGTATGATCATCTTGGTCTTTCACAAGATCATCACCTCAACTTGCTAGATCATGTATTTAATCACAATCTAGTAAGTTCCATATGATGTTTAACATCATAAACACAAGATCAATCATCATGTCTCACACATATACTAAAACAACATATATTCTTATGTTAGTGAGCTTTAGGTTAGAGATTATCTTCTTGATCATTAGTATTCTTCATGTTTAGCAACATATATTATCTTTTAACCAACATTACAAGAAGTAACAAGAGATGATAAGAGCCTTACTACTAGCACAAGGCTAGGGATGAAACTCAAGAAGATGAAGATGATGAATGTGATGGATAAAAGCAAATGAAAGAGGTCCTTCAATCTCCAAGCCCTCCAAGCTTCCTAACCTAGCTTCTTACACCTTGTGTACACCTTAGAATGGATGAACAAGACTTGAAAATGGTGGGTTGAGTGTGGGTGTGCTTGGCCGTAGCTATGGTGGAGGGTGAGAGGAGTTTTTGTGTTGTTGAAGAAGATGATGAAATGGGTTAAGGACTAAGGGTTTATATTAGAAATCTTCCAACACTTCTTAAACTAGTGGTTAATATGTCCAAGGCTTTACAAACATAATCCAATAAAATATTGCAAGGAAATCAAGGTGGTGGCCCACCTTGTGACCGTCGCCAAATGGGGGGGGGGGGTACTAGTTGTGTTTCAACTACTAGTTACACAATCAAGTTAAGTTTCAAGTGTCTTGATTAGGGATTTAGTGTGTTAATATGTTATAAGATGTGTTATGATGTTCGGGGATCATAACTATCTTGAAAATATTAAAACAATGCTTCTAGTGTAAATTTGATGTTTCGGGTAGTGTCCGGTTGTTCGGTTGGATACTGGTTTGTTAATGTGACAACACGCAATTCGAACCTATTTTGTGTAACGATACATGCTTATGTGACTTATTATAATTATTAATTGTTATGTTGTATGTGTTATGTGTTATGATTATGTGATTATGCTACTTGACCCGAAACCGCACAACATAAATGAAGCGCACAACATCCACCCGATCGCACAAGCCCTTTGGGCCGTGTTACTTACATCCGAATCATGGGCAGCCCATTGAGGGTTCGGCCCACTCCTTCTTTGGATCGCATAACACATGTGAGGATGTTTAATCCTCATTTGTCACAACAACACTATCACACAAAGAAACCATAAGCTCTCTTCCTCTCCTTTTGGCGAACCCGACGGCAACCATCTCCCTCGAAGCTCTTGCCTTGGCCGATTTCTTTTCTCCTCTCAATCCGGTTAGTGATTAGTGTTTTGTTGATTGAATGTTGATGTTATTAGCGATTTTACATGATAACCGAGGAGTCTTGTTACCATGCTTGATTTTGATGTTAATTGATAGTGTGTTGTTAAATCGGCTCTCATGTATGTTCACACAAATCGGATGTAAGATATTAATCAGATAGTAATTATTGATGCTTGATAAATCGGTCAATATGCTATATGTTTCGGGTTGTTTGTGTGATGATCTAAGATTTGGATGAATGTAATCAGACCGAATATTATAGTTGATTGTTATTATGCATGTTATAATTACATTAGGGTTCATATGAATTTGGAATAGAACTCCTTGTTTGATCGAATATGGGGTGTTTGGGAAACTGTTAATTGTGTTTATTGGAATGGAAACTATTATTTGGTCAAACGAATTGATTAAGATTGTAACTAATGAGCATGAATTATGGAAACAATATAACTGTTTGGCATAAATTCGGATGCACACAAGTCCAACCGCACAAGGCCTCTTGATCGCACAAGAGGCCATTCGCACAAGACCCTTGGTCGCACAAGGGGTCTCTTCGCACAAGAGGACCCGAACGCACAAGCAGCCCTCGGTCGCACAAGATTGTTGGCTGATTTCTGACTTGGGCCGTATGTGTATCGGATCGCACATTTACTGCTGGGCCTCAAAGCCCAAAGGCCAATCGCACAACCCAGTTTAGTCACACAAGATTAACCGGGTCGCACAAGCTCGACCGGACCGCACAAGTTATTTGCATGCTATTTGGGCCGCATTGTTATTGGATCATATATGATATTGGACTTCTTTCTGTTGGGCTTAATTATTGTGGGCCGGGGAAATTGTGGGATCGCACAACATGTTGGGCCGATTACTATTGGGCTATTTTACTCGCACAAGTTGAATACATTGCTTGACTGTTATGTGTTTACCATGATATTCACATGTTCGTACTGTGTTAACCTATGTGAAACATACGTGTATTATTTAAGTCAAAACCTGACTTGTACGATAACCCTGTTAGGACGTGATTGACCATTCTTAATTCAAGTAACTTTGGTATAACCTGCCGAGCAATCCCAGGTGAGTTCATTGCATTTTCTCAAGCATGCGTCCCGGTGGTTTGGGACAACTGGTAAACATTTGGAAGGGAAACTTTGGGTAAACAACTTAATCGGTTTTGGTTATTGCCTGGAGGGCAATGGGGTAATTAGTTGATAGCGCTATTAGGTGGGAAACCTCACACCGGGCCGTAAGGACGGGCGTGAACTAATTATCTGGGTATGGCTATGGTTGTTAGAGGCACACTCCTCGGATACATATGGGCACACTCCATAGGGTATCTAACGATGGCAACATAGCAAACAGTCGTTAAGGGGTAACCACTCCCCGGATACACATGGGCACACTCCCTAGGGTATCTAACATGAGCAACATCGTAACGCAACATTGAATCGCATTAACATACATCTGGTAACTCAACACGTTAACAAAACCTTGAACTCACCAGCGTAGTCTGACACACTTGTTGCATGCTTGTAGGTCGTTAACTCTGGAACATGGACTTGCTATCTGGGAGTGCTGGAGTGGTCATGGATCGAGGCTTTCGTATTATCTTATGTTGATACATTGGTTTAAGTGTTATTACGAAACAACTGCTAAATAATTTATTATATGCTTCCGCTACACAACTTTTGGGAATTATTATCATGTTTGACATTTCTATTGGTAATTAATAACATGTTTTATTTAAGTATTCATTATTGGTTCAATGTGATTGGTGGCTCGAACTCTGATGCGTAACACGCCTCGCGGGGTTTCCGCAGGTGGAATTTTGGGGGGGTGTTACAGTGGGTATCAGAGCCACTGGTTATAATGAACTAGGTTTTAAAACGTTTTGTAAAACCAGACTATAACCGAACAACTTCGAAAATCGATCATGACACTCAGCTCCAGATTGCAAGGTTCGTCTCTCTCACTTTATACATTACTTGCTTAGCAGTCACACACTCACAACGTATATGAACTGAAACATTAAACACCATAGTGACTTGATAGTGTGACACTACCCTTCGACTCATGTGAACCATAGACCTGTGATACCATCTGTTGTGTTGTTTGAACGGGGGAAACTTTGAGCGCAAGCTAAGAGGCACTGAGATAAGCATGCAAATTGCCTTATTATTATGGGTGCACACTTAATAATAACGTGGGGTGCATGCAAGTCCCAGTGAGGCTTATCGAGCGTGAGAAGGGTTCTGCCTTACTATGTGTAAACTTGGTAGTACGTAGATACGAACATGATACTTGATTTCCATCTCGTTTCGATTTCCTGAATCGGTTCATCTCCATATATAGAATCATGAGTGGACGAGGACACGGACGTGGCAACATCAACATGACTCGGGCTGAGTTGACTGACCTAATCAATACCCGTGTAGCTGAGGCTTTAGCAGCCTATCAAGCTGGTACGGAATGTACCAAGTACTCTTTACTCTTATACCACGTACACGTCTTTTCATTCCTATAATGTGTTTCCTCCCGTTATTTAGGTCAGCAAGCGCAACCACAACCTAACCAGCCTGCGTGCACATTCAAAATGTTTATGGACTGTAAGCCACAGACCTTCACCGGGACTGAAGGGGCTGTGGGACTTTTGAGATGGTTCGAGAAAGCAGAGTCTGTGTTTGCTATCTGTAACTGTCCCGCTGGGGACAGGGTGAAATATGCTGCGGGTACCTTGGCGGATGGTGCCCTAACGTGGTGGAACGCCCAGGTACAGTTGTTGGGCATCGAGGCAGCGAATGCCACAACCTGGGAAGACTTTAAAGAACTGATCAGGGAGGAGTACTGTCCTCGGGATGAAGTCCAGAAGCTGGAAAACGAGTACTACGACTTGAAGATGGTTGGATCTGAAGTCGAAGCGTATGTGAAGCGATCGTATGAACTGGCCGACATGTGCCCGAACTTGTCCCGGCCTATGTCTCGGAGGATTGAGTTATTCATCAAAGGGTTGCCTCCGCGTGTGAAGAGCTTGGTCACTGCAGCCCATCTCAATGACTTGACACAGATCGTTCGTCTGACTCATAAGATTGTGGACCAAGAGGTAGAAAGCAATTCGTTACCCCCGCGTATTTCGACCACTGCTGCTGCGGCACCCACTGCTACTACATCTGCTAATGATAACAAACGGAAGTGGAGCGACTACGACAGAGCATCCAGTGCTGGTCATACTCAGAAAAGGCTAGACAACAACAATAACCGCAGCATCAGCCAGTCGTCTTCTGTCAATCAAGGCCAGGGAAGTGGCCACAGCCAGGGTTCGTATGCAGGGAAGAAGCCACAATGTAACAAGTGTGACTATCATCATTTCGGGGCGTGCAGTCGGATGTGTAACAGGTATGGTAAGGCGGGCCATGAGGCCAGGGATTGTAGGGCCCCACAGCCCAAACACCAGCAGCAACAAAACCAGCAGAATCAGAGGCAACAGGGACAACCACCCCAGCAGAACCAGGGTTTCAGGAAGGGGTGCTATCAATGTGGTGACGAGGGTCACTTTAAGCGGGATTGCCCTCAGTTAAACCAGAACGCCAACGACAACAACCGCCCGAATAATAACAATGCTGGGAACAACAACAACAACGACAATAATGGGGGAAATGGTGCTCGACGCAGAGTGTTCCAGCTTGGAGTAGGGGATGCCAGGAATGACGGCAACGTTGTAACTGGTACGTTTCCTGTTAACAATCGTACTGCTTCTGTATTATTTGATTCGGGTGCCGATTGGAGTTATGTGTCCCTAGAGTTTAGTCAACGATTAGGGATAACCCCAACACCTTTAGAAGTTAAACAAGTAGTAGAACTAGCAGATGGTAAAACGATAGAAGCCTCGAATGTCCTTTTTGGATGCAAACTAGATCTCGTGGGTCAGGTGTTTGACATTGACCTCCTTCCCGTCACACTCGGTAGTTTTGACATAGTGGTAGGGATGGATTGGTTGTCCAAGCACCAAGCGGAAATTTTGTGTAAGGAGAAAGTTGTGCGTATTCCTCTCCCTGATGGGGAGTCACTGTTAGTTCAAGGGCATCGTAGTGGGACGATGGTTGGGATTATCACGGCCATGCGTGCACAGCAGTATCTACAAAAGGGGTATCCTGCACTGTTAGCGTTAGTTACCAACGCTCAACCTGAAGAGAGTAAGATCGAGGATCTACCAGTGGTGCGAGAATTCGCTGATGTGTTCCCAGAGGAGCTACCAGGGTTACCTCCTCATCGTCAAGTAGAATTCCAGATTGATCTTGCGCCGGGAGCGGCTCCGATTGCTCGAGCCCCATACCGGTTAGCACCTGGAGAGTTGCAGGAACTGTCTAATCAACTGCAAGTGTTGTTGGACAGGGGCTTTATTCGACCCAGTTCTTCGCCCTGGGGAGCCCCAGTGCTGTTTGTAAAGAAGAAAGATGGGTCATTCCGCATGTGTATTGATTATCGAGAGCTCAACAAGGTGACCATTAAGAACCGCTATCCGTTACCACGCATCGACGACTTGTTTGACCAGTTGCAAGGGTCAAGTTTCTATTCAAAGATCGACTTAAGGTCGGGCTATCACCAGGTAAGGGTTAGGGAAGAGGATGTTCCCAAGACTGCTTTTCGAACGCGCTACGGACACTATGAGTTTTTGGTCATGCCGTTTGGAATGACCAATGCACCAGCGGTTTTCATGGATCTCATGAACCGCGTATATAAGCCTTATCTCGACGAGTTTGTTATAGTGTTTATTGACGACATCTTAGTCTATTCCAAGAACAAAGAAGATCACGAGCGTCATCTACGTCTCATCTTGGAACTTTTGAGAAAAGAACAGCTGTATGCGAAATTTTCAAAGTGCGACTTTTGGATTCGAGAAGTGCATTTCCTTGGGCACGTTGTTAACGAGAACGGGATACATGTGGATCCTGCGAAGGTGGATGCAGTTAAAAATTGGGCGGCACCAAAGACTCCCTCTGAGGTGCGCCAATTTCTTGGTCTCGCTGGATACTATCGAAGGTTTATTAGAGATTTCTCGAAAATCGCACAACCTCTCACCTCGCTGACACAGAAGAATACAACGTACTCTTGGGGAACGAAGCAGGAAGAGGCCTTCCAAGTCCTGAAGCAGAAACTTTGCAGTGCACCGATCTTGTCTTTACCAGAGGGCACCGAAGATTTTGTGGTATATTGTGACGCGTCCATTCAGGGTCTCGGTTGCGTGTTGATGCAACGCGAGAAGGTGATAGCTTATGCTTCTCGTCAGCTGAAGGTGCACGAGAAGAACTACACGACACACGACTTGGAGTTAGGAGCGGTGGTATTTGCGTTGAAGATTTGGAGGCACTATCTGTACGGTACCAAATGCACCATCTACACCGAACATAGGAGTCTCCAGCATATCTTCGACCAGAAAGAGTTGAATATGCGACAACGACGATGGGTGGAATTATTGAACGATTATGAATGTGCCATCAAGTATCATCCGGGCAAGGCGAACGTTGTAGCTGACGCCCTCAGCAGAAAGGATAATGCACCTAGGCGTGTGCGAGCATTGCAACTCACGATCCAGTCCAACCTTCCTTCCCAGATACGAGACGCTCAGTTAGAAGCGTTGAAACCAGAGAACGTTCGAGCTGAAGCTTTACGTGGCTCGAGACAACGACTAGAACAAAAGGGAGACGGTGCTTACTACGTAACTGGACGCATTTGGGTCCCATTCTTTGGCAACTTACGAGAACTTGTAATGGAAGAGGCACATAAATCACGCTACTCTGTACATCCTGGATCAGATAAGATGTACCACGACTTGAAAACTACCTACTGGTGGCCCAGCATGAAGGCTCATATAGCAACCTACGTCAGCAAATGTTTGACTTGTGCTAAAGTCAAGGCGGAACATCAAAAGCCCTCAGGTCTACTGCAGCAACCAGAGATACCCACATGGAAGGGGGAACAGATCGCCATGGATTTCGTGACAGGGCTACCTCGAACCCAGGCTGGGAACGATACCATTTGGGTGATTGTTGATCGCCTCACGAAGTCGGCACATTTCCTAGCAATCAAGGAAACAGACAAATGCTCTCAGTTGGCAGCAGTGTATCTTAAGGAAGTGGTTTCTAGGCATGGGGTGAACTTCTATCATTTCAGACCGAGATCCGCGTTTCACTTCAGAATTATGGCAGTCAATGCATAAATCGTTTGGTTCCCAACTCGACATGAGTACCGCTTATCACCCGCAGATGGATGGTCAAAGCGAGCGCACCATCCAAACACTCGAAGATATGCTTCGGGCATGCGTACTCGACTTTGGAAAAGGATGGGAGAAGCACCTACCGTTGATAGAATTCTCCTACAACAACAGCTACCATTCAAGTATTAAGGCAGCTCCGTTCGAAGCACTGTAGGGGCGGAAATGTCGTTCACCTCTCTGTTGGCATGAGGTGGGGGATAGTCAGATCACAGGACCTGAGTTTGTTCTCGAGGCATCAGAAAGCATTGTGCAGATCCGAAACCGTATGGCCGCAGCTCGCGATCGTCAGAAAAGCTACGCTGACAAGCGTAGTAAACCGCTGGAATTTGAAGTTAATGACCGCGTTATGTTAAAGGTTTCACCCTGGAAGGGTGTGGTGCGTTTTGGGAAACGCGGCAAACTAAACCCTCGCTATGTAGGACCATTCAAAATTCTGGAACGAATTGGAAAAGTGGCCTACAGGTTGGAATTACCTGCTGAGTTGGGTAATGTCCATGATGTATTTCACGTATCGCAGCTAAAGAAGTGTTTGGTTGATGAAACACTAGTAGTACCATTTCAAGAGCTGAAGATAGACGACAAATTGCAGTTTGTCGAAGAACCAATTGAAATTATGGATCGGGAAGTTAAAGTTCGTAAGCACAGCCGCATACCGATTGTGAGAGTTCGTTGGAACTCAAGACGTGGTCCAGAGTTCACGTGGGAACGCGAGGACCAGATGAAACTTAAGTATCCACATTTGTTCCCCACAGATCAGGCAGAACCTAGCAAACTTAATGTTGATGCAACTAGTGAATTTCGGGACGAAATTCCCATTCAAGTGGGGGATGATGTGACACCCCAGGAAAACTAGTGAACAATATAGCTTACGTTAGTGAGTGCATACCAAATTTCGGGACGAAATTTCTTTTTAGTTGGGGATACTGTGACAACACGCAATTCGAACCTATTTTGTGTAACGATACATGCTTATGTGACTTATTATAATTATTAATTGTTATGTTGTATGTGTTATGTGTTATGATTATGTGATTATGCTACTTGACCCGAAACCGCACAACATAAATGAAGCGCACAACATCCACCCGATCGCACAAGCCCTTTGGGCCGTGTTACTTACATCCGAATCATGGGCAGCCCATTGAGGGTTCGGCCCACTCCTTCTTTGGATCGCATAACACATGTGAGGATGTTTAATCCTCATTTGTCACAACAACACTATCACACAAAGAAACCCTAAGCTCTCTTCCTCTCCTTTTGGCGAACCCGACGGCAACCATCTCCCTCGAAGCTCTTGCCTTGGCCGATTTCTTTTCTCCTCTCAATCCGGTTAGTGATTAGTGTTTTGTTGATTGAATGTTGATGTTATTAGCGATTTTACATGATAATCGAGGAGTCTTGTTACCATGCTTGATTTTGATGTTAATTGATAGTGTGTTGTTAAATCGGCTCTCATGTATGTTCACACAAATCGGATGTAAGATATTAATCAGATAGTAATTATTGATGCTTGATAAATCGGTCAATATGCTATATGTTTCGGGTTGTTTGTGTGATGATCTAAGATTTGGATGAATGTAATCAGACCGAATATTATAGTTGATTGTTATTATGCATGTTATAATTACATTAGGGTTCATATGAATTTGGAATAGAACTCCTTGTTTGATCGAATATGGGGTGTTTGGGAAACTGTTAATTGTGTTTATTGGAATGGAAACTATTATTTGGTCAAACGAATTGATTAAGATTGTAACTAATGAGCATGAATTATGGAAACAATATAACTGTTTGGCATAAATTCGGATGCACACAAGTCCAACCGCACAAGGCCTCTTGATCGCACAAGAGGCCATTCGCACAAGACCCTTGGTCGCACAAGGGGTCTCTTCGCACAAGAGGACCCGAACGCACAAGCAGCCCTCGGTCGCACAAGATTGTTGGCTGATTTCTGACTTGGGCCTATGTGTATCGGATCGCACATTTACTGCTGGGCCTCAAAGCCCAAAGGCCAATCGCACAACCCAGTTTAGTCACACAAGATTAACCGGGTCGCACAAGCTCGACCGGACCGCACAAGTTATTTGCATGCTATTTGGGCCGCATTGTTATTGGATCATATATGATATTGGACTTCTTTCTGTTGGGCTTAATTATTGTGGGCCGGGGAAATTGTGGGATCGCACAACATGTTGGGCCGATTACTATTGGGCTATTTTACTCGCACAAGTTGAATACATTGCTTGACTGTTATGTGTTTACCATGATATTCACATGTTCGTACTGTGTTAACCTATGTGAAACATACGTGTATTATTTAAGTCAAAACCTGACTTGTACGATAACCCTGTTAGGACGTGATTGACCATTCTTAATTCAAGTAACTTTGGTATAACCTGCCGAGCAATCCCAGGTGAGTTCATTACATTTTCTCAAGCATGCGTCCCGGTGGTTTGGGACAACTGGTAAACATTTGGAAGGGAAACTTTGGGTAAACAACTTAATCGGTTTTGGTTATTGCCTGGAGGGCAATGGGGTAATTAGTTGATAGCGCTATTAGGTGGGAAACCTCACACCGGGCCGTAAGGACGGGCGTGAACTAATTATCTGGGTATGGCTATGGTTGTTAGAGGCACACTCCTCGGATACATATGGGCACACTCCCTAGGGTATCTAACGATGGCAACATAGCAAACAGTCGTTAAGGGGTAACCACTCCCCGGATACACATGGGCACACTCCCTAGGGTATCTAACATGAGCAACATCGTAACGCAACATTGAATCGCATTAACATACATCTGGTAACTCAACACGTTAACAAAACCTTGAACTCACCAGCGTAGTCTGACACACTTGTTGCATGCTTGTAGGTCGTTAACTCTGGAACATGGACTTGCTATCTGGGAGTGCTGGAGTGGTCATGGATCGAGGCTTTCGTATTATCTTATGTTGATACATTGGTTTAAGTGTTATTACGAAACAACTGCTAAATAATTTATTATATGCTTCCGCTACACAACTTTTGGGAATTATTATCATGTTTGACATTTCTATTGGTAATTAATAACATGTTTTATTTAAGTATTCATTATTGGTTCAATGTGATTGGTGGCTCGAACTCTGATGCGTAACACGCCTCGCGGGGTTTCCGCAGGTGGAATTTTGGGGGGTGTTACAGTTAATGTGCTAAACTTGCAGTTTAGTGTGCTTTATATACCCTTTTGTGACACTTTTAATTCCCGATACTTAGGAAAGCATTCAGGACCTTTTAGTCATATTTTTGCATGATACTAGCTTGTTAAAATGCTGATTTTTGCTGTATTTTGCAGAATTCTGCACTTTATGTGGGTTTTAGGCACTTTCCGGCACTTAAACTATTACTTAGAACGGCAGTTTTGTGATCCTCACTTTCCTACACACTATACTAGTGTAATACTTGGTTTCTGGCTTATTCTGTGTCTCATTGCACAGTCTGTCTATGTGCTGAGTTCTGTCAGCATTTTTCTAAGTTATCCGCTAACTGTGCTTTGTGCATCATTTATGTCAATATGGTTTGCATGTAATAATGATGTGACTTTATGCAATATGTGATGCAAATGTAAGTATGATGCAGTAATCAGAAAGTAGTTAATTGTAATTCAGCACAGTCATTAGGCACTAATCATGGTTAATTAATTGCACGGATACCTGGATTTTTTACAGTTGTCACATCAAGTGTGATGAATATTGTGTTTCTTGCTTGACAGGTAAACAACACAATGCATCTTACAAACCCATTGAAGAGTCCAAAACAACCCAATGCTTACAAATGTTGCATATGTATTTATTTGGTCCAGTAAAAATCATGAGCTTAAGGAAAAAGAGATATTGTTTAGTAATAGTTGATGATTTTTCTAGATTTACATGGACTTATTTTTTACACTCCATAGATGAGACTGCGGGTATTTTATAGGAATTTGTCATAAAAATTGAAAAACAATATGATCTGCCTATAAAGATTTTCAGAAGTGACAATCGGACATAATTCAGAAACCAAGAGCTTGATGAATTTTGTACATCAAAAGGAATAGTGAGACAATTCAGTATTCCTAGAACACCAGAACAAAATGGTGTTGTTGAAAGAAAAAAACAGAACCCTAATTGAGACTGCAAGAACTATGCTTGTAGATTCTAGCCTTCGGTTGTCCTTTTGGGTAGAGGCTGTGAATATTGCATGCTATGTTCAAAATAGAGTCTTAATTGACCCAAGGCATCAAAAGACTGCCTATGAAATTTTGTTCAATATCAAACCACTAATCTCATTTTTTAAAATCTTTGGTTGTCCATGTTTTATTTTGAATCTTAAAGATTTAGTTTCAAAATTTGCAGCCAAGGTTGATTATGGTTATTTTATTGGGATATTCTTTTACACCCAAGGCTTATAAAGTGTTTAACATAAATACCATGACTATAGAAGAAACTTTAAATGTAAAGTTTAATGAACTTTTTTCCTTGAAATCTCTAAAAATCCTGTAGAATTCTTTGATCCTGATAAAAGCAAATTTGAAGAAGTTAGTTCAAGGGTTGATGTTAATACAGGTAAACCAAAAGCAGCACAACATGAATACCGATTTGGTTGAGATACCATCTCAATACAAAATCTCTTCTGATCCACAAAGTTCATCTGCACCGAACAACAGTCAATCAACAACAACTGTGTTGACTAAAGTCAACCTCAAACCACTGATCTATTTTCCACAACCAATTCACCTCTTTGGCCAATTCCGCCACCTCCTTTCCAAACTACTGTTGACCATAATACAATGGCAACAGAGGTTTCACCAGAGAATTCCCAATTATGTCTTTCACCCAAAAATTCCATCATTCCCTACACTGGGAACAATTCAGATCACATCTACAAGAACAAGTCATTGGAGACGTCAATGTAGGAGTGCTCACAAGAAGCTAAACCTCAAATGTCTGCCTCTTTGCTGGTTTTCTATCACTTACCCAACCTGTCAAATACCAAGAGGCATTAAGAGACAACAGTTGGGTAGAAGCCATGCTGGAAAAGCTCCTTCAGTTTAAAAGACAACACGTATGGGAACTTGTTATATTACCAAAGGATACAAGTTCAATTGGTACAAAACTAGTCTTTAAAAACAAAACTGATAAAATGGACATTATTATTAGAAAACAAAGCCAGACTCGTGGTTTAAGGTTACAGACAAGAAAAAGGAATAGATTATGATGAAACATTTTCTCCTATAGCAAGGTTGGAGCCAATAAGACTCTTCTTGGCCTTTGCTATCAACCATAACACCAAGGTGTATCAGATGGATATAAAGTGTGCTTTCTCTATGGAAAAATCCAAGAAGAAGTCTATGTATGTTAACCACCAGGATTTGAAGATACATTCCATCTTGATTTTGTCTACAAACTAAACAAAGCTTTGTATGGACTAAAGCAAGCAACAAGAGCCTGGTATGATATACTATCCACTTTTTTCTTATCCAATGAATTAAAAAACGATCAAATTGATAAAAACCTGTTTCTAAAATAGAAATGGAAAAATTTGTTAATAGTACAAATCTATGTAGATTGTGGCATTTCATGGTTCGCCTAGGGGTAAAGATTATCTACCTTCAAATAAATACATCGCTGCTGGTACTTGGAACAATGTGGTTAAAATTGAAGCAAGATGCTTTGTGGCCGAGGTGTTAAAATCCATGACCTTGTTAAGGTAGGGTGGGCAATGGCAAAGGTATATGCTTTTGGCTTGATCCTTAGATCTTTAAAGCTCCTTTAAAGAACCGCTTTCCAAATTTATACGTGATTGAAAGGGATAAAGGATGATGGGTAAAATATAGAGTTGGTAACGAGGAGCTGGATGTTTGGGATTGGTTGCGAGAACCGTCATCAGAGGTAGAGAAAAGGAGCTAAGGAGTACTGTGGGATGTTAGATTACTCTTACAGGCCACATATATGCATGGTCTTGGCTGGGAGAAAAGTCGGGGATTTTTTCGTAAGCTTGGTTAAGCGGGTGTTGGCATGTGATCAGGATAACAATGCAATGGAATGGTGTAGGTGGGTGCCTAGTAAATGAAACATATTTGTGTGGCGGGCAGAGATGGATAGACTTCCTACACGGGAAGCCTTATAAAAAAAAGAAACATCCAGGTTGAATATTTGAATTGTGTTATGTCCGATAAAGATACAGAGTCGGCAACTCACGTCTTTACGACGTGTGAGGTGATATCATGGGTCTGGTTTTTAATTGGGATATGGTGCTAGGTCTGAGCGATCTTCGCTTTCTGAGTCCGAGATCTCCTTTAAATTCATAACCATGAAGGTCTCGGAAAGGTACAACGAGAGGCGTTTCAATGGATTATGATAGTATCGTGCTGGAGATTATGGAAAGCTAGGAACCAGATGCTCTTTTCGAATAAGGTGGCCAAAGGAGAAGAGATTATGGGAGATATGAAGACGTTAAGTTATTTGTTGTACAAATACTGATTAAAAAATAGGAATATTTGGTGGGAAACTAGTGCAAATTTAATGTAATGCAAATATGGTTTGATAAAATACACCTTTCAGAAAAAAAGATAAAATTGCAGTGCACGTCCTTTACATTTACATTAAATTTCACTACACATCCTTTATGTATAAAAGTTTCAATGCACGTCCTTTACGTTTATTTTTTGTTGCAATGCACGCCCTTTACCACAAACCTAGTTAGTTTTCTTAATTAACTTAAACAAATGCCTAGCACTTGATGGGTAAATTAGACATTTTAAGAAAATAATTAATGAGGTGTAGAAAATAATTGTTAATAGGGGTAACAAGAGAGTTGACAAAGCTAAGAATTCTGTTGAAAATGGTAAGAAGCCGGTCGACAAGGGTAAAAAAACTGCTGACAAGGATAACAAGAGTGTTGAAACAGGTAAAATGAGTGTAGACAAGAATAAATGATTTTAAGTGTTATACCTTTTTTTTTTTGCTAATTATGTTTTTTGGTCATTAGGGGATGTATTTTGTGATAATTGTTTGATCAATTGTTTTCGTACTATTATGTTATGTTATGTTATAACTATCATGTTTGATTAAGATTTATTTGGTCATGATTTGATCTTCTTCTTCTTCTTTTTTTTTTTTTTTTTTTGCATTTTCTTATGAAATAATTTGCAGTTTATTTTGATATGGTTTGGTCATTTTAAAGGCTCCAATATGAATAAGATTTGGATTTTATACCCTTCATTATTATTTTCTTAAAATGACTATTATGCCCATTATGTGCTAGGCATGTGTTTAAATTAACTAAAAAAACTAACTAGGTTTTGTAAAAAAAAAAAATTAATATAAACGTAAAGTACATGCACTGTAATTTTGTAAAAAATTTTACATAATATAAATATAATACAGAAAACAAAGAGAGACACTGATACACAGAAAATGCAAAAACACATAACGGATCTTTGTATCACCCCCACAAAATATAAATATATTCGGTATCATATTATGCACTCGGGTTCTCACGTGATGTATCAAAGATTTGCTCCTTTTTTCTTGTGTAAAAGTTTGTTTGGTCATTCAATGGGATATATTGTTGTTGTTGTTGGATAATCTTGATGGGTTTACATTTGGGCCAGTAGTGTTTTGTTTAATGGGTCAGTTAATAATGGGTCATAACCCAACTTAAGTCTGCATGTGTTTTGTTTTGAGTTCAAGAGTCATGCACGTGAAGTTTGAAAAAGTATTAGGTAGTTTGCTTTTAACCGGTCTTTTGTTATGTCCGGGTATTAGGGAGAGTCTAGTGGTAACTTTAGAAAAAGTCTTCTTTGTTTACGTTGTGTCATTGCCTATTTAAGGCATGTGGAGTTATGGAATAAAGCAACCTGTTTCTTGTTCTCTTTTCCATCTGCAACATTCATTTTTATTCTTTCAATATACTTGTGAGCCTTTACAAAATACAATTCTACGTGAGTGTCTTTGTTTCAAAGAGGGTTGATCCAACATTTGGTATCAGAGCTTCGGCTCATACCAGGGATCGTGAAGGGTTCTTCGTGAACCGTAGAGAGAGTCGAACAAGGCACTGTGTGAGCCGTGTTCATGTGAAGAAGAAGACACCGAAAATCTGTGTGAAGGTGTGTGGCTGTGTGCTTCGAAGATTTGAAAAGAAATAGATCTGTGTGATCTAGGAGGATTCTGTGTGAATCAAGAAAAATAGATCTGTGTGATTTGAAGATAAAACTTACTGTGTGTGGGTTGTGTTTATTGAAGGAAAAGAGGAGAGATCTGTGTGATCAAAGAGAAGGAAAAAAATTCTGTGTGAATTGAAGTTTGAGGGGTGTTTGTTTTGGTTGAAAAGTGAAAGGAAAAAAAAGAAAGTAGTATTGTGGTGTTGCTGTACGAAAAAAAAGGGAGAAGATATAAACATTATTAGTTTTATTTTGTTTCTCGATTATTTGGCAGGTAAAGAAAATGGCCGGTGATAAGAAAACGGAAGAAGGTAATACGATTGTACCCGTAAGTAGCCAAGGTAGCAGTAGCATATCGTTGCAGTGCCCGAAATTAACGGATACAAATTACACTTCGTGGGCGATTTTGGTCGAAACAATCCTACGGGCGAACGGTCTTTGGGAGGCGATAGATCCGGTCACTGGAGCTACTGTGGAAGACAAGAAAAATTACACAACTAAAGCTATAATTTTTCAGTCTTTACCGGAGGATGTTTTGCTTCTGGTCGCAAAACACAAGTACGCAAAGGACGTGTGGGATTCAATCAAGGTTCGTTATCTAGGGGCTGATAGAGTTCAGAAAGCTCGGCTATCGATTTTAAGAAGCGATTTGGAAAAGCTAAAAATGAAGGAGAGTGAGACACTAGACGATTATGCGGGAAAGATAAGCGGGATTGAAGCGAAGTTCAAGAACTTAGGATCGACTCTTGAAGACGCAACTATGGTAAGAAAATTGTTAAATTCCGTTCCTAAGAAATATATGCAGATCGTGGCGTCTATTGAGCAGTACTCGGATGTCGATACGATGCCGTTTGAAGAGGCGGTCGGGCGATTGAAGACGTACGAAGAAAGGCTTAAATCCCATGATGACGAAGAAAATGATCAAGGCCAATTGTTGCTTACAAAGGAAGATTGGGAGGAAAGAACTAGGCGGGGTGATTTTGATCAACCCGGACAAGGACGTGGTCGTGGTCAAGGTAGAGGTCGCGGTTATGGTAGAGGTCGAGGTGGTCGGTTCCAAAGCAATGAAGACCGAAAGGATCAAGGTTGGTATAGAGACAAGCGAAACATCAAGTGCTATAATTGTCAAGAATACGGACATTATGCGAGCGAGTGTCCTAAGAAGGAAACAAAAGAAGAAGAGGCGAATTTGATTCGAGACGACGATGAACCGACTTTGCTTTGAAGAAACGGGTGGATCAAGATTATGGGGGTGATTGTTGGATAATCTTGATGGGTTTACATTTGGGCCAGTAGTGTTTTGTTTAATGGGTCAGTTAATAATGGGTCATAACCCAACTTAAGTCTGCATGTGTTTTGTTTTGAGTTCAAGAGTCATGCACGTGAAGTTTGAAAAAGTATTAGGTAGTTTGCTTTTAACCGGTCTTTTGTTATGTCCGGGTATTAGGGAGAGTCTAGTGGTAACTTTAGAAAAAGTCTTCTTTGTTTACGTTGTGTCATTGCCTATTTAAGGCATGTGGAGTTATGGAATAAAGCAACCTGTTTCTTGTTCTCTTTATTTTAGTTAAATATCTTCACCGGATTTACATGTTGTCTGCCATTTTTTAAAGATATTGCATTAGACAACGTTTAGGGAATCATAAATGTTTGATTTGATTTGATATCTTGGAGATTATGGATGTTAACACATATCTAGAATCTTCACAGTTAAGTTCTCATTCAAATATGCTTAACATATAAAACATACGAAAGACATGAAAAAGTTAAAAAAAAAAAGGGTAAGATTTTCATAATTTTTTTTACTCGTAGGGTAATTATCAAAATTGTTTTACAAATTATCTTGTAAGGTAATTTTGTAAATTGATCTTATAGGGCAATTATCAAAATTACTCTACATGTTTAGAAACAACATACAATTCAAAATTATCTTACAGCATCATTTGTAGAGTAATTACGATACTCTGCAAAATTACCCTACAAGATCAAAATTATCTTACAAGATCATTTGTAGAGTAATTATAATACTGTACAAAATTACCCTACAAGATCAAAATTACCCTACAAGATCATTTTACAAAATTACAATACAAGATCATTTGTATTTGTAGAGTAATTTTGATAATTACTCTACAATACCACCACGGTTTTTTAAGAAAACCTTCAGTTCACATGTTTTATACGTTAAGGGTATTTGTATATGATCTTTTTTCATAATATCAAAAGTCAAATATATGAACCAACAAAATTTGTGCTTTCAAATAGTTTAAATATAGATATCGTTTGGTGCTTTTTTGGGTCTAGCCACTTGGTAGTGGTTGTTTTTCTTGATTATTATGTAACTAACTCCCTGTTAAAGAAAATAAAAGAGTAAAGTATCAAAATTGTTGCTGAAGTTTAGTCATTTTTGAAACTTCAGTGTAAAAATGAAACACTGAAACCCTAGTGTTACATTTTTGTTACTATTTTTTTTTAATCTAAATCACTAACTCATTGATAATTTTGACGATTTCCAAACCTTAGGGTCAATTTTGATAATTTACCAATTTATTCTTTTATTTTTTTTAATGTTCTTTTTATCCTTAAATAAAAAAATACTTATAAATATAATATATATATATACACACACACATTTGTATATACACACTTATTTTTTTAGTTTTCATTTTTACCTTTGAAATAAAAAATAATAAATTAGCCATAATATATATACATAGGATAGGAGTTGGCCATAAAGTCCATTTTTCATAGGAAGTGTAGAAAGTTTTCTTGTGGTGATATGTGACATCTAGTGAATTTTAACAAAAGGGAATAAAGGTAATTCAGTAATTAAGTTATTTTTGGAAAATATTTTTTCTAAAACAATAAAATTGAGATTTTTAAGGAAACCCCCTATCTTTTAAAAATTTAAAAGTATCGTTACATAGTTACGAATCTCGCATCCTTCAATCATCATTCTTCACGTTTTTTTTTTGTTTGATTCAATTGAATTCTACTGATAAAAAAATGTCAACGTCTAATTCTTCATGAATTCTTGACAATGTGTTTTGCCAGTTACAGGTTCATTCACAATGTGTTACAGCTTTCATTTTTGCATGTAAACAGATCCTACATGAACAATTTCTTAACGATGTGTTTTACCAATTACAATCCTTCATAACAAATTCTTGACAATGTGTTTTACTAGTTATATGTTCATTCACAATGCGTTATAGAAATTTTTGTTTTAAGAAGAAGATTTATTTGTGTAATTATTGAGGTTGTGTTTTATCAAGTATTTGGTCACCACGATGTGTTATACTAGTTATAATTAACGAATGACATGTCTTTATATTTTTTTTTTTTATAATTTTTGAGGTTCTTCACGATGTGTTATATTGTATAACACACCATACGTAAAACACATAATACCTGTCATTCAAACTATAAAACACACCATGTTGTTATATAATACACACCGTAATTGGTAAGACAAATCAACCGGTTGAAACGTAATTTTTTAATATATGTAGCAATATGGTACTCATATTAACGATAAAAAATGCTCGTTTTTATGGTGTAACCTTCTTTATAAATATAAATTGCGTGTAAAAAAATTATCGGTGTTTTAAAAGACCCGGGGGGGGGGGGGGGTTGCATGTGGGATCCTAAATTTAAGGCATGCTAAATTTACTATTATACCCTTAATCTAAGAAATCAATCAATTTAATTAAAATAAATATTACAATTTTACCACTCCTTTAATCTATCAATCAATTACCCTAATCTAATGACCATGATCATTTTTTACACTTTTTAGAAAGAAAAAAAACACACTTTGTATAGGAAACCCACCCTATATATATATATATATATATATATATATATATATATATATATAGGGAGCCGCTAGAATGAGAACCACCCCGAGTTGTAAGAACCGCGAGAACTACACCTCACGGAGCGCCGTTCGCCATGATTTTTTTTTACAAGTAGATGTGTGTATTATAAACACAGCCGTAAAAAATCATGGCGAACGCGCTCCGTGGGGTGTAGTTTTTTACACCACAAGTTTGGTGAAAAAAAAAAGAAAAAAGAAAAAAAATTAAAAAACACCAAACTTGTGGTGTAAAAAACTACACCCCACGGAGCGCCGTTCGCCATGATTTTTTACGGCTGTGTTTATAATACACACATCTACTTGTAAAAAAAAATCATGGTGAACGGCGCTCCGTGGGGTGTAGTTATCGCGGTTCTTACAACTCGGGGTGGTTCTCATTCTAGCAGCCCCCTATATATATATATATATATATATATATATATATATATATATATATATATATATATATATATATATATATATATATATATATATATATATATATATATATATATATACATACACCCACACACATTTATAATTATATATACATACACACATTAGATTTTTCACTCGTAATGATAATTGTACTGAAAATTTATGAACTTTTTTTATAGTGTATTATATTGGATTTTTAAAGAGTCTGGCCGCCACCAATTTGGATTTTGAGAGTCTGACCCCCATTGAGTTTTCGTTTAAACCCCGTTACTGTACACACATAGACACCATACACACTCTTTGTAACACCTCGAATTTTTGTGTCCAATGATGTGCTAACACGTGTCATTTGCTTACACGTGGCATCTATAATAAATAAAGGACTAATTTTGACAAACCTTGAAAGTATATAAATTCGAGGGTTATAAATGTCAACAAGGGTAAATATACTGTATAGTATCCCTAAATAATGCTTAAACCTTCAAACGAATAAAATATAGATCGTACAAAAATAAAACGCGGAAGAAAGTGAGAGATTACAAACTACAGGGGTTAACTGTGTCAACATGTTTAATAATACCTCTGAGTGACCCTTTAACGTTCCCAAGACTTTGTAACGGTATTATACCCTCACTAAAATAATATATATAAATTTCGCGAAGTTTCGATATGAAACGAGAAAGTTACGATCGAATTCGTAGAAGAAGGGTTAAAAGCGTCAACAGTGAAGGTTAAGGCTTTCCAATATAATTAATAAATAAACCGGGGACTTAATAATGCGGGTAATTAACACGAGGCCCCTATCGGTAAATAACCGAGGGCCAAACCGCAAAGTTACCCCTTCAAATCCGAAAGGTCAGGCGAATCATTACGAAAGATTTCGTTATTAATGGCCCGATTCTGTAATCATTATAAAAGATTTGAAAAATTCAGAAAATATAACCTCACGCGACCCGCGTAAGGTTTAAACATAAGTTGAGGCGGGCCGCGAGCCTCCTCTATTACGCGTCTGATCTTCTGATCCCAGGCGACCCGCGTAAAAGTTGCATGGAATGTCCATGCGGGTCGCGTACGACGCCCAGATGCAGAATTATAGTAACTACTTGGCTTTTGGAGCTTTTGAATGATCAAACAACCAACAAATGGGCATGGGCACCCTATGCTCAACCCATAACACTTAGGGGACATCTACCCATCACCCCTGACCTGTTGTAGGTGTTGTAATGATCATACATGCTTGACATTTGCTATAAATAGCACACCTTAGTTCATAACCATTCACACAATCAAAACTCACAACTACTGATCATTCTAAGTGCTCCCAAGCCTTCTCTTCTGTTCTATAATCAAGAAGCAACTTCTGTAAGTCGTTCGTAACCATTTTGGTTTCACATTTCCATAGTTATAGCTCATAAACGCAACCGTCGTAACTAACGGTTGTCATTGCAATATCTTGCAAATGGTTCAGTCTTATGACGAATCAAAAATGGTTATAAGTTGGTATTTATGTGGGTATTAAACCTCTAAAATGGTTCCCCCTGATCACCACTCTAACTATGTCAATTATCGAGTCAAACGTGCGGTTAAAAAGTCAACAGAAAGCTATTTTAGCGATTTAAGCATAATCTGTAATGTATATGTTATGGAACCTGTTTTGACAATCATAAAACATGATAATAAGTATATAAACTTGTTTGCGCTCGTTTGAATCGATCATTTACTATATTGAACCGGTTCGGAGCCGAAAGTCGCAAAAGTTGACTTTTGCTTTGACTTCAGTTCTGACCCGTTTTAGTGAGGTATAAATATACCTTAGGACTCTCTTAGGACCAGGTCACATGTTGGTATACGCCTCTGTGGTCGGTTCATGAGTTATCCGAGTCTTTTGCGCGATTCCGTCATTCGCCTAAAAAGTTGACCGTAACGGCCTTTTAAAATTAAAACGAGTATTTCGGACACGTGAACGGACCAAAACCTTGCTTATTAAATTATAAGCATGTCCTTAAAGTTTCATGTCAACCCGAGGTCTAGAATGAGAGTTATGCTAAAAGGCGCACTTTTAAGAAAGTTTTGTAATTAACGGCGCAATTAGCATAACGCCCATCTAACCCAAGTTTTCGGCACCAAAACTTTTACCCACTGTGGTAAAATAATATTTTGGGAATTTTAAAGATTTTTAATAATTTTTACCTTTGCTCATAACCTGCGGTTATGGCTACGGTTCGGTAAATACCGAATATGCCCTTTTTGACCAAAACGAGAGTTCTACAAGGTCTTTTGACCCGATTCCAATTGCCACTGGTTTTAAATAATAAATAAAGTGTTTTAAGCTTTATAAGCTGTTCGGGAAACTCAGATTTCCTGTAGAACTCGAAAAGCCTTTTTAAAGTCTTTAAAATGACCGAAAAGCCCCTACGGGGCATAATATAAACTTAAACTCGTTACGGGCATTACGGAAGGTATCCTACTGATACCAAAATACTTTTAAGGCATATTGACTTAGGAAATAAGCGTACGACTCTCATAGTTAACCGTTTCGCCTATTTGCGCACACGGTGCGGCTCATGAAACTAGTTTTCGTGCAATAGCCGATATGGGTCAAATTATATTATTTGAACCCCAAAATCCAGAGTATGAACTATAAACCCATATAAAACAAGTCTCTGAACTTGTTGGGTCCAAATCATACTCCATTCTCGGTTTTCGCCTTTTCGTGCGAATTAACCATATCTATATATCGGAATCAACCGGTTTAAAGCTACGGCTAATACAAGGACCGTTAGGATTCTAAGAGGTTAATTAAAACCTTCGTTCCAGATTAGGAGCCCCAGTAAAAGCTATCGGTGACTTGATCTAAATTAAGGATTAATACTTGCAAAGGTAAATACTTTAACTTATTTCCCCTATATGGGCTTGGGTTACGGTATATTAATACCGCTTGATTGAGCATTATATACTTCCATCGCTTAGGTGGTTAATTGATTAAATATGATCGGCTCATTTAAACAGTTTTGTTGCTTATAAGCCTTTGGGGGGTTTAATGACCGTTGTCCCGGATATCCTTGGCATCATTTTACGAAATGGCCACGACCATCGACATCCCGGTGTAGGCGTACACCCGGTATAAAGTGTCGACATTAAAACTAAAAGACGTAGCCGTTGGTTTTTATACTACGGTTTTACGCAAACGTGGTGTGTCTATAAATCTTTAACCCGGCACGACCCGGGCTACTGAACGCATAAAAGAACATGTAAAACGTTCACAAGATCATTTTGAATTTTCCCAAGTTATAAAAGAGTTTGTGCCTTGTGCATTCAAATCAATTTTAATAAACATTTTCAAATGTGTCAGTTGAATGTATTTACCAGTGTAAACTGACGTATTTTCCCCAAAAAGATTAAGTGCAGGTACCTAAACGTAATTGGCTGGTATTAGCTCCCTAGCGTCGGGATAAGCCTCGCAAGCTTGATTGCAGTATCTGATGGAACAATACTTTACTTTTATTTACGATCCACTGTGGATATATTCAACCCCTGTAATACATTTTGATATTACGATCAAAGGTTGAAATTTACATATTTATCTTATGCTTCCGCTGTGCATTATATAATTGTGTGGTTTGACTATATTGTTGCCAACATCGTCACGGTAATCCCCCACCGGGCCCACCGGTGAGACACGTGGAAATCGGGGTGTGACACTCTTTCTCTTCTATCCTTCTCTCTTATCCACCTCCATCACCACCACCACTGTCGTCGCCACAACCACCCCATTTATCACGGCACACGTACCTCATCTCCCCTCGTCGACCCGTCGTACCAAATATCATTAATTTATTTTTATTTTTTAACTAAAGGTAAAAAATAAAATTAAAAAAATAAGTGTGTAAATATACAAATGTGTGTATATGTATATATTTTATTTATAAGCTAAGAGTTGGCTACAAAGTCCAAATTTACTAAAAAGTGTAAAAAGTCGTAAAACACCGTAATGTCAACCATAAAAAATCACACAAAAACCCAACAAATAACATAACGAAGATTACTAAAACATCATATATGTAGGTTTTGTGTTGTGTTTTGGATGATAAGGCTTTGATTATGGAATGACAAACATTATTGTGTTTTATGTTGATTAGCATGTTGTGTTTGATATTCATAGTTCTACAATGGTGTGTTTGAAGTTTTTATGGACTATTAGGGTTTAAATATGGTGTTTTAGTAATCTTCACTCTGTTATTTGTGCGTTTTAGGTGTGTTTTATGGCTGAAAGTATAGTATTTTATGACTTTTTACACTTTTTAGGAAATTTAGACTTTGTAGCCGAACCCAACCCTTATTTATAATTATTTTTGTTGTTTTTTATTTAAAGATAAAAATAAAATTTATAAGATTTAAAACCAAAGAATAAATGGGAAAGTGTCAATAACGTCTTTGAGGTTTGAGAATTGGCAAAATCGTCTATGGAAGATAACGATACATTTTCACAAAGTTAGTGATTTTGATGGAAATGACAACAAAAATGACACCTCAGGGGTCAGTTACAAAAAAAAAAAAAAAAAAAATCATTTTTGGACTGAAGTGACAAAAAGTGACCAAACCTCATAAACAATTTTTGCATTTTACTTAAGAAAAAATAATAAAGAAATAATATAAACTAAAAATATTTTTGGTAATTATAATGTTATTAAGTCATTTTAGCTGGATTTATTCTATAACTTATATTTTCAAAGAGGTTGTACAATAATTTTATTTTATTGGTTACTTAGCTAATCAATGGATGCCACTAGCTTTCTTTTTTTATTTGTCACTACAAGAGTATTTACATATATATTAATACAAGTACAAAAAAATTAACAAAAACATTGTGTTCTGCTGGTTAGTTCCGTTTCTTGCGATGCTTGGCAACTTTAGGGCATAGGTTCGAGTCTTTTCCATTGGTTATTTTTGAATATTTTCTTTTTTTTTTCAATTATTACTATATATATATATTATTAAACGATTTAAAATGAATAGTGATTTTAATATCTATACTTTCTATAAAAGGAGAAATCCAAGTGATATAAGAAAAACTGATGTGTTAGCTAGAGAGCATGTCCAACAATGCTTTTCTTATGTCATTATTACATCATAAAACGTAATATTAAAAGTCTTATTAAAATTCAAAGTTGGCCCACATTCATATTCCAACCCTCTGCTAAGGAAAGGTCTGCCCATATAAATCCTACTATAAAATATCATCTAAACTTTTGTTTAAACATCTGCCCTCAACATTTTATAATTTTATAATCAAACATCAGTTCCCAATAAACATCTGTCGTGATTCAAAATTCTGGCTCCACATTCAAAATTCAAACCATATATTTTAATCCTATAAATAAGGGTTAATAATCTGGCTCCACATTCAAATCTCTCCCGCTCACATCTATGAGCGTATCTCTCTCTCTCTCTCTCAAATGCATCTTTCTCGTGATTCAGCCGCTAATCTCCGATTACACTTCTTTATTCGAATGTTTGTTG
The DNA here is from genome assembly GCF_002127325.2 of Helianthus annuus. Classification (NCBI taxonomy): domain Eukaryota; kingdom Viridiplantae; phylum Streptophyta; class Magnoliopsida; order Asterales; family Asteraceae; genus Helianthus; species Helianthus annuus. The sequence continues at coordinate 53,981,089 of NC_035435.2, read as the reverse complement.
ATTATGTTTACATGTTATCGTTCCAGTATCATTGTTCCAACATCGTCGTTTCAATGAAGCTTCCCATCACACATCAACCTTTCAATATCGATGTTGAAGTATCATTGTTGCAACATCGTGAAAAGTTGCATGTGCTACCTTCTTTGATGGGAGAGTTGCATTGTTCGATTTTCGTTAAATCAAAAGTCAGGTTTTCTTGCGTCAGGAAGATTTTCTCCTTTTATAGAAAGTATAGATTCGTGCAATATCGTGAAAACTCAGATGTGCTACAACAGTTCAGAAGAGACCTTTGCATTTTAGGTTTGTTTCTTATTTTGATTAACTGTTGATGATGTTGAGAGTTTTTATTTACACTGACATTTTAGAATATGTTAACATGCATTATATATTATTGAAATGAACTGCTACATAGAAAAATATAAAAAATTTAATGAAATATTTATAACGTATTACACGCTAGGGTTAACACTTGCTAAGATTTCGTAGACTCTGGCCTTTCTGCATGTGATTTCATGCTCTCTTTTTAATTTCAGGTCAGTTAACATGTTGCAGATTTTCTGATCCTGTTCTAGAAGTTGTGTCAGAAACTCTTCTGCATTCTTCAGGAACTCTGATGGAGGACAGTGGAGGACTTCATCGAGCAATGCTATGTTGTTCCAGGTTTTATTGTAATTAGTGTCGTTGATTATGTCGACTTTCCTGTTTAGTTCTTGGTCTGTTCTTTGTTCTTTGAGTGACCACATCGAGAATTGTGTTTTAACATCGCTGGTGTCTGACCAGTGGTAGAAGCTGAAGTTTGCCATGTAGATTTTTGGTTGGTTTTCCTGATTTCGAACAATTTTTTACAGAAAGTGATTTGTAAGACAATTTGTTGATGTTTTGAATCAAAAGTAATCATCGGTCTTTTATAGAGTTTAAAAACGCGTCTACATGGTAAATGAAGAGATTAATTGTAAGTGTGATAATCTGCTTTTGTTCTTTGAGTTTCGAAATTTTGTCCCTTGGCTTTCTTGGTATTTAATTTTACAGTTTTCCCATAAAAGTTGGGGTTTGAAAAGGTTTTTTTGCATTAAAAGACTGTTGTTTTGAAATATAAATTAATATGTTTATATATTAAATCTACACGTTTTCACAATTACAAATTTCAGTATATAAAATCATAGTCACTACACCTGTTTTTCATAAAATCTTCCTACGAAGATATCATACTTTCAGGAAAGTCGAGTAATATAGTTTATTCAAATGGCGTCATTCACAAATGCAAAATCAGATGATTTAAAGCAGCGCTTTGTCAGGCAAATCGAGGAACAGGTGTATGAAGATAGGGCTACTCTTCAAGAGTTGAAGAGATGTTTTGATGGATTATAAGTTGGCATGTTCATTAGAGAGCAGGTTTCCAGAGATCTTATGCAGATGCCTTCAACCTCCGTTCGTGAGCTTTGTGTTTTTAGTAATATAGAGTGCGGTGATAGAGACGTGGAGTTCATGGCGATGTTTAAGGACATACATCGAGAGGTTCATCAATCGATGGAGTTGAAGCTAAAGTTTCTTAATTCTTGTTGTTATTGTTAGAGTTGAACTTTAATGTTGTTCAGTATGTGATGTAATGATTGGAGTTGTAGTTTTAATGTCATGAATAAATGAATAAATTTTAATTTTTTGAATCTATGTTGTGTTTTGGTTTTACTTATTTAGTGTTTGAGTAAGATTTAGAATATGTTGATGTTGAATTGTGTCTGAACATCTGTTTGGTAAGTCAACAGAGGTTTAATAGTGTCAAGGGTTGGTTTGATGGTGAACAGATTATGTTGATGTTCAATTGTGTTTTAACATCTGTATGGTAAGTCAACAGAAGTTTAATAGTATCAAGTGTTAGTTTGATGGTGAACAGATGAGTGCAAAGATAAAACAAATGTTTAGAATTTGATCATTGATAGCAGTTTTTTGAAGAATCTGTGCTCCTTTAAATTACAGAGAGTCAATACTTGGAGTTGTAAAATGTCTGTTGTAGTTAAAGTTTGGTAAAAGAGAACATCTGCTGATGATGAAACAACTGTGTATTCTAACGACTGATGATTTACCATTGTTGACTAAAGTCTGACAAAAGAGAGCATCTGCTGATGAATAAATGTCTGAAGATACAAAGGTCTGTTATGGGTCAACATATGTTAACGAACAACAGATCATATTCAATCTTAAAATGCTTAACAGAGGATTTGATACTAACAGTGGTTGGGCTAATGATGAATAAGTATTATTATATAACGTCTGCTATAAGTATTATTATATAATTTTGTTTATCAACAACAGTTTTTTGGAAGAATTTATGGTATATTTTTGTGTTATAAAAGGTGTGTTGTAGCTAAAGTCTGACAAAAGAGAGCTGTAGGATCGTTGTTGGACCCGAATGAGTCAATCAGAAGAGTCTTTTATCCGAATTAAAGGCGGAATCAATGAAACGGACGCTTAAAGTAATTATAATGTCTCTTTTATTGATTTAACACTGATTACAACCTGAGAACAATTTGGCAGCACTTCGTTACACAGTTCAGATTCCGTGCCAAATGAACAAACAAGTGTACTATATATAATAGTCATGATTTTGCTTATATGACCATGCCTTTTGAGCGAAATCAGAAGTTTCTGATTTCGCTCCAAGTGACCTTGGTCCATATGAGCGAAATCACCCTCTTAACCACTAACTTCTGTTTCTCGAACCTCGTGCACTGATTATCCTAACCTATCATATTACATGATACAAGACGAAGTCAATAGACGTAATGCACTAACAGACTCCCCCTCGGATATTGACGAAGTCTTCAGTGACTAAACTTTATCATGACACCTCTTCAGTCTTGATCATTTTGCCTTCTCACTTAGATTGTAACATTGTAAGCATCCATCACTCTCTTGATCAGCATTACACTTTTGAATGTTATACCAGGATCTCATCACTGGCTCTATCATCAACAGCTTTATCTCTTGGTGCACTACATCTGTTGATTTCGTCTTAGATCGAGTTTTTCATTGTATTGTATAGATTAGGGCGCGTTTTACGAGAAAACTAGAGAGTTTAGGTGTTTTAGAGTGCTGGTCCGCTTATACGGACATGTCGAATAAGAGGTCCACCTCACACCTACCTGGACCGCTTATACGGACATGCCGAATAAGAGGTCCACCTCACACCTACCTGGACCGCTTATACGGAGATGCCGACTAAGAGGTCCACCTCACCTATAAATACCATATGAGAGGTCCACATTTGCAACTTCCAGTATTCCATACCGAGGTGCTGCCGGTGTGAGAATTGCGTGTAAAAAGTGTTAAATCAATCAGTAAAGAGAATTAAGTGAAGATCTAGCTGTTTCTTCGTCAGGTACTTGTTTTCCGCACCTGTATCTGATCAAACTCCTCTGATTGACTCGTTCGGGTCAGATTCCGATCCTACAAGTGGTATCAGAGCTTCAGGAGGAGGAGTTCTATTGAAATTTGCTGGATTTCGTCACATATTCTTCTTCTACACCTTCTTTTTTCGTCAGAACAGGTTTTCACGGTCCGTTTCAGCTGATTTTTGGATATGTTGTGCGTGTATACCTGATCTAAAACCCTACCAAGTTTCAGATCGAAACTCCTAGCCGTTTAGGAGAAATCGAGATTTTTTCGTTCGAAATCGCGTCAAAGTTGCAGGTCCACTCGTATGAACATGTCTGGTTCGCTTATTTGAACAGACTTGAACCGCTTTTTGGTCAAAGGTTCAGGATCGCTCATAAAATCAATTATGGACCGCTCATTGTGTAACATGCTGGACCACTCCATATTAGTTGGTTGGTTCGCTTATTCAAACAGTTGAGGCCCGCTCATTGAACAACTGTTGTGGTCCGCTTATTCAAACAATTGAGGACCGCTGATAAGACAGTTTATGGTTCGCTCAAAATTCATGTGATTAGTCCAAAGTGGATCGCTTGTGTGTTGTCGGCTAAGTGGTAGATGTTTCCGCCCAAACAGCCCAATCCAAGCCCACCACAAAAATTGTCCTAAGTGTGATTGTCGTTATTGAATTAATGTGCACCGCCCCACTATTTCAACTGATCCGATCCCAGCTACCGCACAAAAAGCCCAATCCTCTTCCATTTGCACCGCCCCACTAAAAATTTTGGCCCAATCAGCTACGGTTATACATAATTGTGGTCGGATATTATAAAAATAGGTGAGGCCCAATAAAAAAAAAACCGTTCATATCATCTATTGTCATTGGTTGTAATTGAGGCCTATTAATTTTTCTGGTATACAAGTTTCGACTCATCTTAGCTCATTGAAGTTGGTCAAAACAGTTTCCAGGTCGTTTAGTGTGTTCAGGTTGCGTGAAAATTTGTTTGAAAGAAATCGTTTCATTTGGTACGTTTGAGAGTTCAAGTTGTCAAAAGTTCACGTCGTTTGAAAGTCCATCAGTTTGTTCGTAGTGAATTTGTTCGTTTGAGATTGATCTGAGTCATAGCAGTTCGCACAGATTGTAAAACTTCAGTCCGCACAGTTTATTCATCAGTTCGAGTGATTCAGTTCGCACAGAGTATCAGTTTGATTCAGTTGCTTTGATAAGTGTTTTAAACTGATTGTGTTTTGTTTGTTTGTTTCAGGTGTTTCACGAGGTGAATCATTTCATTTGAAAGGGGATCTAGTTTGAATTTGATATTTCATTTTAAGTGACTGTCTCGATAAACGTGTTTCCAAATCATAGACTTAAATTTCTTTAATATGACTAGTGAAACAATTAATAAAATAAATGTATTAAAGAAAGAGTTTGACTCGTTTTCAGGTTGTCCAGGAGAGAATACAAAGAGTATCATTGAGAGATATAGCCATCTTGTTCGCTCAATGTCTGAGAAGGGTATTCAGAAAAACCAAATGAATGGGTTAAGAGATTAGCCAATTCAATACCTCAACAAGAAAGGGGTACATATCTGTTGGATTTAAAAAGAAATGGAGAATACTCTAGATTGTCAATTTGTCAATTCATTAAGAAGCTTGAAGAACAAATGGAGAACAATGATGTGAATAAGAAGAATCAAGAAGAAAAATCTGTTTCATCCGATGAAAGTTCAGAAGAATCAATTGTTGTTGATCAAACATCAACTGATTCTGGTTCTTCAGATGAAAGTTCCGAAAGAGCATTCGTTTTTGATCAAACATCATCTAACTCTGGTTCTTCGGATGATAGTTCTGACAAATTAGTAGAGTTTGATCAATCACCAACTGATAATAGTAGTGTTAATGAGAAGATTATTGAAGCAGAAAAGGTGACTGAAGCTGAGAAAGTTGTTGAAGTTGAAAAAATCATAGAGATCGAAAAGATCGTTGAAGTCACAAAACCCTGTCTTACATGTTTAGAGTCTTGTAAACAATGTATAGAGAAAGACGAGAGGTTTAGTGAGTTAGAAAAGTTGAAAGAACAATTGTTATTTGATGTAAAAAACTTGAAAAAGTCGTATGATGTATTGAATAGGCATGTGAATGGTCTGGAGAAGACTAACTCTGAAAGAGAGAAAGCTTTGAAGATGTTGAATGCTACCATGATGACAAAGCAGAAAGAGATCAACATGTATATAGAAGAATGTGCAAAGTTGAAGAAAGAGTTGGATAGTGAAGCAGCTGAGAATGAAAGAATCAGAAGATTGCTGCAAAGTTACAAAGGTTGTGACTACGTAATCGACAGAATTTATCCAACAGAGGTTTTGAGGCATTTAAAGATGAACAACCAAAGAAGAGAAAGGATACTGGTAAGAAACAGGGTGTCTGTTATAATAAGTGTCCGCCTCCGATTTGGGAAGGGTACTCGCCTAGAAAACCTAAAGAGGAAGAACTAAAACAGACGGTCAATATTAAGTTAGAATCCGAGATAACCGATGTTTTACCAGACAATATTGACGTCACGTTCACAGCGTCCGACACAGATCATGAGTCCGAACTGATAAAACGAGTGGTTGATCAGGTGTTGGATAAGGATGAGGAGTCAGAGTCAAAGTCCGAGTCCGAAAGTTCGTGTCAGTCAGTCAGGAGTTCGAGTTCGTCTGAAAAGAGTTCTAAATCATCGGGAAAACGGGTTTACAGTAAAGAGTTTTTATTGTCAAAATCTAATTTGAATGACGAAACGTTTGAAGTTGCATATACTTTGAATGGTTCTGACAAATTATATTTTGATAAAGAATTTCCAATAAGAGGTGTTAAATCAGAAATGATTAAAAAGGTTTTCAAACTAAAAGAAATTAATATTTCTGAAATAAAAGATGAAAATCTTATTGTAAAACCTAAATTTTACACCTCAAGAGTTCAACAACGTCTAAACAAGAAAAAAGGTTACAATTCTGGTTCGGGTTTTCAAAAGAAACCAAACCAAAATCGTAGCTACAAAAAGAAAGGACTTGGTTTTACTCCACAAGAAAACTATAAAAATGAAAAATTTTCTAAAACAAATACAAAATTTGTTTCAGGTACTAGCTCGGAAGAGGAAGCAAAAAGCACATTCTAGAGACAAACAAACCAAGAATTTCTTGCCGAGAAGAGAAAGAATGGAGCTTACGTGAAGAGAGAAACCAGAACCTGTTTCCGATGCAATGAAGCCGGTCACATTGCATGGAACTGTCCGAAAGCGACGAACACAAAACAGGGAGTTTCTGGAAAAATGAAAGAAGTTGTTGTTGATAAAACCGAACCACCAACTGAAAAGTTTAAAGTTTTCAAAAATTCTACATTTGAAGTTGGTGAATGTTCGAAGAGATTTTACAAACGAAGTGTAAAACTTGACAACCAAAAATGGGTTGTTAAGAAATCTGAGGTAAAATATAGCGATGAATCTTATTCCACAAAATCAGAGGAGCCACAGTTTGATGAGAGTGATGAAAACTCAGTTCCTTCAATGGATGATGAGAACTTTCCACCATTGAGGACTGAGAATTTTAAAAGAAAAGTTGGAAAGACTGAAATCTCAAATCAGGATTTTTCCGAAAAAGATAATTTTGATGTTGAGAAAGCATTTAATGGGAAAGTTAAGAAGATTTTCGGAAAGATGGTCGATGGGAAGGTGAAAGGGGTAAAAGACTTCTACGCTACAAAGAAAGCAACTTACACCCCAACTAAATCCGACTTGAAAACACCCAAGGCTGGTCAGGCTTGGGTGGACATTTTCTTCGATTGAAAAACCTGACTTTGCCGGAGATCCCAAGTTTGTAATCGTGGATCAGGAATCGGCATCATTCTTGTATTATGAATTTGTATGGAAAAGTCTTAAAATTGTTAAAACTTTACAGGTTGAATGACTACGCCGGAGCTTCCAGGTTGGTAAGTGTGAAGCAGAAATCGGCATTTTGTACATACATACAAGTGGTATTGTATGGTTATTTTACAAGTGGTACAGGTTGCTTAATTGCAAAATAGTAAATCAGGGACATTAAGTTGTACTTGATTTACTAATTCATGATATTACAAAGAACAAGATGATGAACCATATCCCCGATTTTAAACAAGTGGTAAATCTACAAGTGGTTTTTATCTTAACAAACTCATTTTCCGGAAAAATCATTTTGATTAAAACAAACTTAAGTGTTTTGAAATCTAAATGAGAAAATGGTTTGTGAGAGGGGGAGTTCAAATTGTTTATGCCTAGTGAATGGCGAATTGAGGCGATTTGATATTAGTTGTCATGTTTCTGTACAGTTTGTGTTGTTTTCTATGTTTTCAAGTGGGTCAAGAATCTAGTTATTTTCAAATTTCCTTTGAAATGTGTTTGCATTTTAGGGGGAGTAGGGAAATTTCAGAAAATCCAAAAACATTAGAAAATTCGAAAAAGTCAAAAACATGATAAAATTTAAAATGAGTTTCGTTGTGAAAAGAGGAAATGATAGTACATCAGTTGACTGTCATAACATGCAAAAGAAATGAAAAGTAAAATGTGATAAACAATCTCACTGCGGATATGCCAGTAGGTTTTTACACATTTAGTAGATTGTGACGAGATATAAACCTAAAATTCAAACTTGCTTATTCTGTGGGTTAACAAAACTGCCTAGATATATAGGTAACCCCTGAAATCTCGTTTGAAAGGTCCCTTATTCTGAGATACTAGGTCTTTATGCTCAGTGATATCTGGGGTATTATCCCGGGACTTCTGCTGTATGGAAGTACTGACCTAGTCCCCGGATAATGCTTTCCGCAAACGCTTTGAAACATAAGCGTCGCCCTCAGCAAGCTGATGAAACAATAAAATTGATAGTCGCTGCTGTTGAAATCAAAAGATCCTCTAAAGGGGACACACCGAAAAGTCGAAGCCGTCATCTCTCTGCGTATACGGAAGTATCGACCTGAGCTCTCATGGCCCTCGCATTTAACCCCTGAACAGATATCATCTGTGGTATACTCACCTGTAAGACTGAATATTGGGATCTGGATACGGGAGTATATTCAAGTAGTGGGATACACGGATAAGTTTAAGTTCTTAAGACATTAATATCGTATCTCGGATCAGTTGAACTTTGTGTGAAAATTTAAGTGGACAAATATACTGACAATCTAGGTGAATTGTTTAGAACTTAAAATGAAATGAAGCTTAACGGTGTTAGTGATTTGTCTCATAAACTGATATGATCCTCTTACACGAACTCACAAAAATATCGTTTGTAAATATTTCTTTACTGCATTACATGTTTCTCTATTCCAAAATTCAAAAAGATTTTCAGTGTGTTTTAGCATAAAATTTTGAAAAAGTCAAAAAGATTTCCGACAACTGATATTGGAAAGCTGATTTTCAAAATTCCGAGTGCTAAACATGATGAGCAATATTTGAGGGGGAGTGTTTGTTTGAAATCAGATGTTTTCATAATTTAACCTTTCAGGGGATTCATCAAGATTGTCACTGATAAAGTTTCAGTTTGATTTGTAGAAGAGTTTGTTTTAGTGCATATGTCTTTATTCTAAAAATTGTAAAACTTATGTTTTGGGTAGAGAATTTGCAGGAAAAGATGAGAAGTTGTTAGATGAAAAGACAGACAACGATCCTGAAGATATTACTGAAGAACAAAGGAATGCCAGTAAATCGAGAAGGGGAGTCTGAAGATAGAGAGAAAGAAAGCCCAGAGACTGATCAAGACTGAAGATGTGAAGACATAGCATTGTTGTGACTCGATAGTCGACTCCATCAACATCTGAGGGGGAGTCTGTTGGTGCACTACATCTGTTGATTTCGTCTTAGATCGAGTTTTTCATTGTATTGTATAGATTAGGGCGCGTTTTACGAGAAAACTGGAGAGTTTAGGCGTTTTAGAGTGCTGGTCCGCTTATACGGACATGCCGAATAAGAAGTCCACCTCACACCGACCTGGACCGCTTATACGGACATGCCGAATAAGAGGTCCACCTCACACCTACCTGGACCGCTTATACGGACATGCCGAATAAGAGGTCCACCTCACCTATAAATACCATATGAGAGGTCCACATTTGCAACTTCCAGTATTCCATACCGAGGTGCTGCCGGTGTGAGAATTGCGTGTAAAAAGTGTTAAATCAATCAGTAAAGAGAATTAAGTGAAGATCTAGCTGTTTCGTCAGGTACTTGTTTTCCGCACCTGTATCTGATCAAACTCCTCTGATTGACTCGTTCGGGTCAGATTCCGATCCTACATTATCATCAGCAGGCTCCCCTTTTCGACAAGCTTCCGTACTTTTAGGGATCGACACCTAGCTTTCCATCTACAAGCTCCTTCCAAACTTCAAGCTTGTCTTCAGACTCCCCCTTAGACTCTGCTCTCGGGATCGTAGTCTGGACTTTTCCTGCAATCACTCATACACTTGATAAGTAACAACATTTTAAGCTTCCAGATATCGTAATCTGACAAATCAAACCATTTAAACACTCCCCCTATCATCAATCTACAAAAAATTTGCAATTTCAACAAACAGGATCATAAACTAACTCTTTAACAGTATAAACATCCAAATCCCCCACAGTTAATCATCCAAGTCCAACTTAATGACCTTGGAGATATCACAAACTGTTTTTTTTTTAATTTTTATAGAAATTCAAGTTTCAAATTAATGAACTTGTCTTATTTACAGAAACACAATCAGCTTACTCAGATTTGGAAACTCAGCATCTCAGACATCGGTTGTCGAAAATAAAGCAGAAATCAAAATCTTTTTGTTTTTTCTGAAAATATAAAGCAGTAAAGAAATATGTACAAACATATTTACATACAATATTTTTGTTTGAGTATGCGTCAGAGGATCATATCAGATTTTGACAAGTCACAAGTACCGTTGAGCTTAATTACACATTAAGAATTAAACAATTCACTTAGATTGTCGATATACTGATCCACGTAAATTTTCATACAAAGTTCAACTGATTCAGGATATGATTTAGGTGTTTTAAGACTTAAACTCATTCATGTGTCCCACCTCTTGAATATACTCCCGTATCCAGAATCCCAATTATTCAGTCTTACAGGTGAGTATACTACAAATGATATCTGTAAGGGTTTAAATGCGAGGGCCGTGAGAGCTCAGGTCGATACTTCCGTATACGCAGAGAGATGACGGCTTCGACTTTTCGGTGTGTCCCCTTTAGAGGATCTTTTAGTTACAACAGCAGCGACTATCAATTTTATTGTTTCATCAGCTTGCTGAGGGTGATGCTATGTTTCAAGCATTTGCAGAAAGTATTATTCGGGGACTAGGTCAGAACTTCCATTCAGCAGAAGTCCCGGAATAATACCCCAGATATCACTGAGTATAAAGACCAAGTATCTCAGAATAAGGGACCTTTCAAACGAGATTTCAGGGGTTACCTATACATCCAAGTAGTGTTCCCCATGAAATAAGCAAATTTGAATTTAGGTTTATATCCCGAAAAAGTTTACTAAACGTATAAAAACCTATCGGCATATCATCAGTGAGACTGTTTAACACTATTTAATCATTACAATTCTTTAGCATACTGTAATTGTCTACTGATGTACTATCATTTCATCTTTTTACGCAAAACTCAAATTTTCAAATTATATCATGTTTTTGTATTTTTCAAATTTTCTAAAGTTTTTGTATTTTCTAACAAATCTTTCTCCCCCTAAAACGCAAAATCATTAAAAATTTGATAACCGATGTAGATAGCTTTGTCTCGCCATCCATTTTCTGCTTCTTGTGAACTGGATTACACTAAAAACAGTAATTACCCCCATGATTTACAACACACTGATTTTTACCGTTTGAAAACCGTTTTTCAATCTGGTGAACGTAATCATGTTTGTTCAGCCGTGAGGGTTTCGGCGTATTCAATCAACATATATTCAGAACAAAAAATTAAAAACAAACATATTTTTGGTTTTTCAAATTTTACCAAACTAGAAGCATATTTTTTATTTTTTATTTTTCATGTTTTTAGGGTTTTGAAAATTATTGTTTATTTATGTACAGAGAACAATCAAACTAAACTCCCTGTTCAACCAAACCAGCGTCCTGCAACCTCTTCCTGTGCCAGGCTGCTCCAACTTCCCTTTTCACAATCTTCAGCTTCGTTGAGCACCTGCACATTCAACAACTTTATCATTTGAACAACGCAACCCAAGCCTGTTTAGACTCAGGTAGTTGAACATGAATCTTTCCAAGTAAAACTGGATAGTTTCTTTCATTTTTCTCAAACACATTATCAATGTTAATCTCAACTTTTTCATCTTTTACCTAATTGTCATTTTTCTTAACAGACCATGTTTGACCCGTCGGTGTTCCTCGTTTATAAAAATGTGATTCTTTTTGAACACTTTGTTTCTAAACAACAATTGGTTTCCAAAACTGTTGAGGTTTTGTCATATCAACTGATGTTTTCCAACTTTGTGTTGTTCTGAATCTGGGTGTGTGAGAATTCCAGGTCTGTCTTGAATCAAACCTGTTCGGGTTTGATTTCCAAGTTTGATATGAAGCAAACTTGTTTGTATTGTACCTCCAAGTTTGTTTCGAATCAAATCTGGTTGACCTTGGTTTCACATCCTCAGATTTCTGTTTTTCAACATCAACAGGCTTTGGATTTGGACACTTTCGTGCAACATGTCCAATCTGATCACATTTAAAACACACTTTCTTTGAAACATCCTTGGCCTGTTGTTGTTTCTTTTTCATAGCCTCAAACTCCTCATTAGACTGCTGTCCAAATTTGAGTTTTTCCTCTTCTTTCAAACTTTTTCCTTGAACAAAATTCAATTTTTGTTGCAAATCCTGTTTTCATTTTGTTTTCGATTATGTTTCTTTTTATAACCCAAACCAGCCTTCATGTTTTTCTTCTTAAAACCAGGTTTTTTATAAAAAGATATATGACCTTTACCAGCAAACTTTGAAATTTCCGACTTCTCAATCTCAACCATTTTGAAAACTTTATCGACCTTTTCTGAAATCACATTCTGAATCGGGAATACAACATCTAAGAATAGTTTGTCCGATCCAATCATGGTATAGACCAATCCCTTTGAATCATCATCCAAATTTTTCTTGGAATTTGTGTTTTTTTTTCAGATAACCATCATGAAAATTACCTTGATCTTCATCTTGTGATTCAGACTTACCTTTTGTAGACTCATCTTTCAAAACGCTTTCAACAACCTTACTTACCACCTCTGAATCATTAGCATCATCAGATTTGGAGTAAGTCACATCGATACTTTCAGGTAACTGGTCAGCTATGTTCAAACCATTTGCCACCTTTTCCTCATCATAAAAAGTATAATTGTTTCTCAATGGTGGTGGTACCTGATGAAATTCTGAACCAATACCCTTTTTACAACTGTCAGTATCTTTGTCATCTGGTTTGATGTTGAAAATGCGTTCGAGAATGTACGAAGAGTTATGATAACTTTGAAGTTTGGTTACAACCTTTTCTTTTTCAACTAAGACTTGTTTAAGATTAGCAATTTCATCAACACATTTGTTTAATTCAATTTGCTTTTCTCTAAACTGGCTCTCGTACATTTCTTTGGTTGTTAAAGTTTCAAACAGTCTTTGATCAAAACTTTTGACTTGGCTTTTCAAAGTATCATAAGCTTCTTGTACTCTCTGACTCGACCACTTTAAAGAATCATACTGTTTTTGTAAATCTAAAAACTTAGTTTCTTTTTCAACGCAATCAACACATTTTGCTGCCCACAATTGTCGATAAACCTCATTATCCTTTTCAAGACCTTGACATTTCTGTGTCAGTTTTTCAATTTTTAATTTCAAAATTTCTTCTGTTTCAATCCTTTCTTTACATTTCATTTTGAAAACGTTTGTTTCAATTTCTTTTGTTTTTATTATTTTATCTTTTTCAGTACAGGCTTTGCACATTTCTATGCAATTCCTGCACTTGTTCTCTTTTTCATCAACCATTTCAACGTTCGATAAATCAGAAGATTTTCTTACCTCAGTCTCATTCAGCACCGGTTCTTCTGTCTTAGCTTTCTGATCTTCATCTTTTTCTTCTTTCTGAACTTCTTCATTCTTCTGTTCTTCTTCAACTCTCTGTTCCTCTCCAGCAGCACGCTTTGCGACATTCTTCACTTCTTCAATCATCTTCTTCAATTCGTCTTCTTTTCTCTTCTTCATTTCTACCACCTTCGGTAGACTTGCTTCAAAAACCTCTTTTAACTTGTTCATCAAATCCGGCAAGTAACTTTTATCAGAAAGCCTTCTTGTGTTGAAAGTGCCCTCACTTGGAAACAAATTGGTTACAGCATCAAAATCCACTTTGGACGAATCAACTACTGGATTACCCTGTGGATCCATGTAACACTCCAATTCTTCATTCCATCTCTTGGCTCTTTGTACTTCCTAAAATGGTTCATACAACTTGCTAATCTCCCATCTCGCACTGTCTCTTTTCCACCAAGTATCATGATCATCATTTGCAACAAATGCATATCCAACTGCATCTTCTTCAGGGCAAACTTGACTCCAGTCGTAACCTTCATCGTCATGTATAACTGCAAGAGCCCTTGATCTTTCTTCAGGTTGCTTTAATCTTGGCGGTTCTGACTTATTCTGATGGTAAATCGCTTTCTTGTAATAATCTTCTTTGAACGGGTTTTCAGAATCATCATCAGCATACGCATTTCTGCACTTGCGCTAAAAGTGACCTTTTTGTTTGCATTTGAAGCATGTCACCTTAGATTTGTCAAATCCCAGTTTGGTAGATGGTCCACCAATTGACTTTCTCCCCGTGATCTCCATGAACCGTTGTGCTCGACGAACAGCACTGGCCATGCACCATCTTATATCCTTTAGTTCCATCTCCTCGGGGTCTAATTGATCATAATCTTCTTTCGTCAAGTTGGTGTTGCCGATCTTCCCTGCAACGAGGCTTTCATACGATTCAAGTACAGATGCCAAGAAAATCATCTGTTGTTTTGCTGACTCTTCACTGAAATTCTGCCCATTCTTCAGATCTACAGCAATATTACACTGGAATAAATTCTTTGAAGCAGTTTGACTTGAAGTGTTTGAAGAAGATCCACTATGAAAACCACTGTGAAGACTTTCATTGTTCACTGAGTTTGAACATTCTGCAGAAAAAGCTGTTCTTGGAGACCCAGCCTGTGGTGCATTTCCTCGGTAGTAAAGCTCTACATTCTGCTGATAAGCTGGATTGTTGACTTTAGATCTTTTTATCTCCAACTCATGGCTTTCAAGCCTTTCAATCAGCAAATCCACTTTTAACTCTTCAGGCTTGATTGTGTTTTTCAACATTAGAGCGAAGTATTGCCAATCTTGATCATTTGGCAATGAATCAAACAATTTATCCACCATCTCCTCTTCAGTATATGTGATTTTGTGTCTGGCCAGCTCCATTTTCAGATGTCCAAATCTCTCGATCATTTTACAAACAGATTCATTTTTCATGCAACTAAAAAGATCAAACTCTTTACGCAACAATTTCTTTTTGTTTTTAACAATTTCATTACTTCCTACACACTTTCTCTCTAACGCTTCCCACAAATTCTTTGAAGTTTTTTCTTGTTCAAGTAACGAGATAATATCTTCTCTTACTGACTGTTTGATCAATGTTATCATTTTATATTCAGCCACAACATTTTTTATATCTTTTTCTGTAAAATCCTTTTCATCTATTAACTCTCCTCCTTCTTTCACTGGTGCTTTATATTCACTTTTCAGTTTTAACCAACTTTCCGGAGCGAAAGCTTTTACCCAACCCTCAAATCTGTTTTTCCACCAGTTAAAGTCTTCAACTTTCATAAGCTTCGGTGGTTTCTGTTGGCTTCCATACATGTTCTCGAATTTCAAATTCTCTAAGATTTCCTTCGAATATTCTCTCATCTCGGATCTTCGATCTGTCGATTCGGAAGTGAATGCGTTGTAGAATGTGTTGTAAAATTCTTCACCGCTGCTTGACACCTTCAATCACCTGAGAACAATCAAACAAACTTATTCAGTTTAAACAATATCAAATAATCTGAAATACACTAACACTCGATTGTTGTGAAATGATCTTGACGCGAAAAAGTTCACTTTCGAGCGAAATATGACTTCTTGAGTGAAATCAGACTTTAATCAAATATTCCCTTAGAGCGAAATCAAACAACAACACTATGAGCGAAATTAGGCGTTAAGTCTTTAGAGCGAAATCTGTTTTGAACACTGGAGCGAAATCAGGTTGCACGTTGGAGCGATATAGCATTCTTTGCTATTAAGAGCGAAATCAGAATAACACTTGAAGCGAAATCACAACTATCTAGTCCACAAGAGCGAAATCAACAGATATCCTTGTGTCTTAAAAGCGAAATCAGATTGTTATTGGAGCGAAATCACACATTGTCCATATTAGCGAAATTAACTCGGATGTCAATTTTGGTCATTTTTAGTCCGAATTTCGATGTGAAACTTTGAAGGGTTTATCTATGTCCAATTTTAATCAATCTGTGAAATTTTTATCTAGTTTTGACCGGTAAATTTTGTTCTACTGAAGAAAGAAGGTGTAGAAGACAGAAAACTGGTCCAATTGAGCTAAACTCTTCCTCCTGTGCTCTGATACCACTTGTAGGATCGTTGTTGGACCCGAATGAGTCAATCAGAAGAGTCTTTTATCCGAATCAAAGGTGGAATCAATGAAATGGACGCTTAAAGTAATTATAATGTCTCTTTTATTGATTTAACACTGATTACAACCTGAGAACAATTTGGCAGCACTTTGTTACACAGTTCAGATTCTGTGCCAAATGAACAAACAAGTGCACTATATATAATAGTCGTGATTTCGCTTATATGACCATGCCTTATGAGCGAAATCAGAAGTTTCTGATTTCGCTCCAAGTGACCTTGGTCCATATGAGCGAAGTCACCCTCTTAACCACTAACTTCTGTTTCTCGAACCTCGTGCACTGATTATCCTAACCTATCCTATTACATGATACAAGACGAAGTCAATAGACGTAATACACTAACAAGAGCATCTGCTGATGAATAAATGTCTGAAGATGCAAAGATCTGCTATGGGTCAACAGATGTTAACGAACAACAGATGATATTCAATCTTAAAATGCTTAACAGAGGATTTGATACTAACAGTGGTTGGGCTAATGATGAATAAGTATTATTATATAACGTCTGCTATAAGTATTATTATATAATTTTGTTTATCAACAACAGTTTTTTGGAAGAATATACGGGATATTTTTGTGTTATAAAAGGTGTGTTGTAGCTAAAGTCTGACAAAAGAGAGCATTTGCTGATGAATAAATGTCTGAAGATCCAATAGTCTGCTATGGATCAACAGATGTTAACGAACAACAGATGATATTCAATCTTAAAATGCTTAACAGAGGATTTGATACTAACAGTGGTTGGGCTAATGATGAATAAGTATTATTATATAACGTCTCCTATAAGTATTATTATATAATTTTGTTTATCAACAACAGTTTTTTGGAAGAATTTACGGTATATTTTTGTGTTATAAAAGGTGTGTTGTAGCTAAAGTCTGACAAAAGAGAACATCTGCTGATGAATAAATGTCTAAAGATGCAATGGTCTGCTATGGGTCAACAGATGTTAACGAATAACAGATGATATTCAATCTTAAAATGCTTAACAGAGGATTTGATACTAACAGTGGTTGGGCTAATAACATATGTTAGACTTACGACTGTTGAGTTACACCGATTGAAAAAAACTGTTTTTGAAACTTCTGCTTGCCTAAAAATACATCCATTGTTAAAGGCTACCGTCTGTTGTCATAATTTCTGTTTATCCTAATGACTGTTGATTTACTGTACTGCTGACTGTTATCCATTATGACAACAAAGTTTCTGACGTGCACAGATGTTAGCTAAAAATAAAACAACTGCTGAAAGTTATCATCTGTTCTCATAACTTCGGTTTATCTAATGACTGTTTGACTCACACTGTTCCCAACGACCAACAGAGGTTTCCAAACAACTGTCATCGGTTGTCGCAATAGAGGTTCTGACGTGGACAAATCTTAGCCATCAAATATTTGTAACTACTGCCACGTCATCATTTACTTCTTCTCTCCATATAAAAGCTGTTTCATCCCTAAATCGAGGTTCTACCACTGCAGTCTCGAATTATTAAAATTTTCAAAAACAGTTTCCAGCATATTAAAAACTCTCCAACTTAAAGCCTGTTTCATCCCCAAATCACCTTCATTTCCGATCATGTCTCTGAACATCAAAAACCCTCACAATTACCTCCCCACCTTCGATAAAACCAGCAAAAATACCAGCTATCACTCAATAATTGACCTTTTAACGTCATCGAAATATAAATTAATTCTTACTCCTGATGCTCCGGTTCATACAGAAAGACTCCGACAATTTTGGTTTAATGCTGAAATAGAGGGTAAAGATAATAATCCAGTTGCCATCACATCTAAGGTCGGGGAAAGTGTGGTACGAATTTCTCCCTTTACAATTTCCACTACATTTTCATTGGACGACTTAGGAGGTAAGAACAACTTTGAAAAACTTGAACTTCATACAGAGGTCATTGAAAGAGGGTATGATGCACAATTAAAGGAAGTTACTATCTACAAACCAAACTTCCCTCCGCCAATGAAATTTTTGTTTCATACTCTTTTAACTTGTCTCTCAGCCAAAACCACCGCGTTTAATGAGATACCTTTGAACATTCAGTATTTGGGTTATGCTATTTTAACAAAATCTGATTACAATTTATCACAAGCACTGTTTTCTGATTTGTTGAATAATGTGAAAAATGTGAAAAAATTGAAAACATGTATTCGTAGTAATGCTTTTCTGTTGTATCCAAGACTTCTAAGCTACTACCTACGAAAACAAGTAACTCAAACAGATTTTGAACAAGGTGTAGCTTTTCAAATAAATAGTCTTACAAGTAAAACTTTTACTAAACTTATGTATAAAAAGTCAAAAGTTTCAACAATTGAAACAAAGGGGGATGAGCCTGTTTTAGATGCGTCCACATCAGTTGCTCAAACTTCTGTTGTTGAGCGAACTGCTCCTGGTGATCGTGACACCCCAACCGGTGTTGTGAAACACACACCAGGAAAACGCAAAAAGAAAGCTGTGACATCCAAAAAGCCTATCAAAACCAAACAAAATAAAAAGGTTCCTCTGGAATATGAGATCCCGGAGGTTAATGCAGTGACAACACAAATGTCACTTGAAACCACTGCTATTACTTCTTCACAGTTGTTGGAAAGTACTCAAATCATCCAAACTCCTCATGTATTGTCACAAAAGGATCATGTTGTAAGTACAAGGGACACCACAACATGAAGTAGACCTTTCATATGAAAGTATGTTTAAAAGTCCCTCTCCCAGGGAAATCACTCTTTCTACACCACAACCCTCGGCTCAAGTTGTCACACCCTGACTTTTGCGGAAGCGTGATTATTGGTGTGACTTTCTTAATACCATAGCATTCAATCATAACAACACTATATGATAAAACCACAAGATGTTCATCCATAAAATTTAGTTTGAAAATACCACAACATACTTGTCTGAAACGTAGACACCAAGTTTTAAGTTACAACCACAACATGTTTAAATGAGTTCACAAAGACTCAACAAAAGACCTTAAATAAAACCGAGTTTAGAAACATGTATCCCATCCAGGAATCAGATACATCTCCTAAACCCCACGACCACGGATGACATCCTTTATTCATGACGCAGCTTGAAAACATGCAAACACCTACCAGATCCACTTAGTTCCCTGAAATACATGTAATTTGAAAACATCAACAAAAGCGAGTTCATGTGTTTCGTATATATGTATAAACCTTTGTAAACAGTGTATGTATGTATGTATGTATGTATGTATGTATTGTATGTATGTAGTATGTATGTATGTATGTATGTATGTATGTATGTATGTATGTATGTATGTATGTATGTATGTATGTATGTATGTATGTATGTATGTATGTATGTATGTATGTATGTATGTATGTATGTATGTATGTATGTATGTATGTATGTATGTATGTATGTATGTATGTATGTATGTTGTATGTATGTATGTATGTATGTATGTTATGTATGTATGTATGTAGTATGTATGTATGTATGTATGTATGTATGTATGTATGTATGTATGTATGTATGTATGTATGTATGTATGTATGTATGTATGTATGTATGTATGTATGTATGTATGTATGTATGTATGTATGTATGTTATGTATGTATGTATGTATGTATGTATGTATGTATGTATGTATGTATGTATGTATGTATGTATGTATGTATGTATGTATGTATGTATGTATGTATGTATGTATGTATGTATGTATGTATGTATGTATGTATGTATGTATGTATGTATGTATGTATGTATGTATGTATGTATGTATGTATGTATGTATGTATGTATGTATGTATGTATGTATGTATGTATGTATGTATGTATGTATGTATGTATGTATGTATGTATGTATGTATGTATGTATGTATGTATGTATGTATGTATGTATGTATGTATGTATGTATGTATGTATGTATGTATGTATGTATGTATGTATGTATGTATGTATGTATGTATGTATGTATGTATGTATGTATGTATGTATGTATGTATGTATGTATGTATGTATGTATGTATGTATGTATGTATGTATGTATGTATGTATGTATGTATGTATGTATGTATGTATGTATGTATGTATGTATGTATGTATGTATGTATGTATGTATGTATGTATGTATGTATGTATGTATGTATGTATGTATGTATGTATGTATGTATGTATGTATGTATGTATGTATGTATGTATGTATGTATGTATGTTGTATGTATGTATGTATGTATGTATGTATGTATGTATGTATGTATGTATGTATGTATGTATGTATGTATGTAGTATGTATGTATGTATGTATGTATGTATGTATGTATGTATGTATGTATGTATGTATGTATATGTATGTATGTATGTATGTATGTATGTATGTATGTATGTATGTATGTATGTATGTATGTATGTATGTATGTATGTATGTATGTATGTATGTATGTATGTACGTACGTACGTACGTAGTACGTACGTACGTACGTACGTACGTACGTACGTATGTATGTATGTATGTATGTATTGTATGTATGTATGTATGTATGTATGTATGTATGTATGTATGTAATGTATGGTATGTAATGTATGTATGTATGTATGTATGTATGATGTATGTATGTATGTATGTATGTATGTATGTATGTATGTATTTGTATGTATGTATGTATGTATGTATGTATGTATGTATGTATGTATGTATGTATGTTTATGTATGTATGTATGTATGTATGTATGTATGTATGTATGTATGATATGTATGTATGTATGTATGTATGTATGTATGTATGTATGTATGTATGTATGTATGTATGTATGTATGTATGTATGTATGTATGTATGTATTTGTATGTATGTATGTATGTATGTAATGTATGTATGTATGTATGTATGTATGTATGTATGTATGTATGTATGTATGTATGTATGTATGTATGTATGTATGTATGTATGTATGTATGTATGTATGTATGTATGTATGTATGTATTGTATGTATGTATGTATGTATGTTATGTATGTATGTATGTATGTATGTATGTATGTATGTATGTATGTATGTATGTATGTATGTATGTATGTATGTATGTATGTATGTATGTATGTATGTATGTATGTATGTATGTATGTATGTATTACTGTATGTATGTATGTCATGTTATGTATGTAGTATGTATGTATTGTATGTTTATGTTATGTATGTATGTATTATGTATGTATGTTGTGATGTATGTATGTATGTATGTATGTATGTATGTATGTATGTATGTATGTATGTATGTATGTATGTATGTATGTATGTATGTATGTATGTATGTATGTATGTATGTATGTATGTATGTATGTATGTATGTATGTTGTATGTATGTATGTATGTATGTATGTATGTATGTATGTATGTAGTATGTATGTATGTATGTATGTATGTATGTATGTATGTATGTATGTATGTATGTATGTATGTATGTATGTATGTATGTATGTATGTATGTATGTATGTATGTATGTATGTATGTATGTATGTATGTATGTATGTATGTATGTATGTATGTATGTATGTATGTATGTATGTATGTATGTATGTATGTATGTATGTATGTATGTATGTATGTATGTATGTATGTATGTATGTATGTATGTATGTATGTATGTATGTATGTATGCATGCATGTATGTATGTATGTATGCATGCATGCATGCATGCATGCATGCATGCATGCATGCATGCATGCATGTATGGATGTATGTATGCATGCATGCATGCATGCATGCATGCATGCATGCATGCATGCATGCATGCATGCATGTATGTATGTATGTATGTATGTATGTATGTATGTATGTATGTATGCATGCATGCGTGCATGCGTGCATGCGTGCATGCATGCATGCATGCATGCAACGCATGCACGCATGCATGCATGCATGGATGCATGTATGTATGTATGTATGTATGTATGTATGTATGTATGTATGTATGTATGTATGTATGTATGTATGTATGTATGTATGTATGTATGTATGTATGTATGTATGTATGTATGTTTGTAAATCCCGGTATGAAAGCAAACAAGGAAAAGATCACCAATGGTTTGCAAGGCCACTAATATGTGTGACGGTGTAGGAAGACTCAAACCTAGCAAATTTGTACCGGGCTTCCGGATGGAAGACATAGTCACCCTATGGACCACCCTGGTCCTCATGGGTGTGGGCTCGCTACACCTAAATAGATCTATCACTCATGCCCGTCGGTCCTTATACGAGGATTAATGGTCTCAAGTATCCGCCTACCCATTCACATGATCTATGATACCTTCCTAGGCTAACCATACCAATTGTATTTGTATGTAATCCTTTTGTAACATGTATTTCACCCCCAAAGTTAATAAACAAAACAGTTTAAAGAAAAGGGGGACATGAACTCACAGTTTTGCGTCTTCGTTACTCGTAACTCAATTCTCGTCAGCAAACACGACTACCTACTATGTACTATGTCTATTAGACGAACGGGTCGTGCCTTGCCTTAGAATTTACGTGTTTGAGTTACGTTTCTTTTAATATTATCCCAAGTTATAATTCCTTGTTAAAATAATGACTATTTTAACTTTAAATTATATTTAATTTTGGAATAATTGTTTAAACAGTATTTTGTAATAATACTTCTCAAGTATTTATTTTCGTATTTCCTTCCCAAGGATGGGGGTATCTTATACATGTATTTTCGTATGCTCATACTTGATTATTCAGGAATTTTGAACAAATATCCAATATTTATCTCCAAAACACATGTTTTAGGGAATATCACTTAGAAAAATTATTCATAATCTTTCTTTTGGCAAAACTATTTGTAGTTCAAAATTATTATATTTTCAAGTCTCACTTTAGAAAATATATAAACTTGTTTTGTCCAAAAATAACATATTCCAAGAAAATATATATTTTTCCCAAAAATCATATATCTTCTAAATATTCTAGGAAAATATATTTTTACTTCCCAAAAAAATAATATATTTTCTCTTTGTCGAAAATATGATATAACTTGGTAATATTTACAAAAATCATATTTTCATCTATTGTATCCAAAATATCATTTACCAAAAATATATTTATAGCGGTATTTTCTGGAATATTGTAACACCCCGAAAATATAAAACTTTATATTAGAATTATAAAGTATAAATAAACGAAGAAATTACTAACTAGGAATTTTAACCTAGTTAGTTACAAGTCTAGAAATAACTTATAGTAGGGTTAAAAATGCAACTAACTTAATGTTAATCAAAGTGAGGGGCTTAAGTTGTACAAATTGAAACTTAGTGTTAATTAAGTCACTAAAATAAACCAAACACCCCCAAAAGAGGGTGCATGATCATACAAGAACCACAGGGGGCGATCCCCACTCTCTCAAAAACCCTAACCTCACAAAATTGATCAATTGAAGGCTAATCCTTGTTCCAAATCAAAATCTGGATATAGATTCGTGATCCTCATCACAAGGGGGTTACAAGGTATGTAAAATTTCATGAAAACCCTCAACTTGAATTTCTCATGTAATTGGGAAAAATCTGGATTGTTAGTTGCATGTATGTTATTTGGTTAGATTAGGGATAATATAGTGTCTAGAAGTGAAACCTAGACAAATACATGTGAAATCATGCTCAAATTCAGAAAATTCATGAACACCTTGAAGGTGGGTTGTGGGTTTTACAAGATAATGATGAACATTAGGGTTTAGAATGATTATCCTAGTGTAATTTGATTATAGAAAGTGATTTCAGAAAAGTATGATGTTTAAATGCTATATGGGGACTTTATTGATGTTAAGTGTAACACCCGTTCTTATAAATCAAGGTTTAACGTATATTTTGCGAAAATAATCATGTAATTTAAGATTACATATACATCGGAAACACGGGTTTGTTAAAAACTTTTACATTTTGAGCGATAAACATAATGTGATTTAATTCGCCGTTTAGAATAACGACAAACAACGTTGCGGAAGCTTTGTATAATGTGTGTTCGGTTCTTGCTCGATGCTCGATCTTCATCCGGGACTCTCGACATTCACCTGTGATCAAAACCAACTTAAAGGTCAGTTTTGATAATTAATTAACTAATATAACAAGGAAATCAAGAAAATCCAACATTTAAATCTTGATCCACAACAAACAATTGATTTCAGGCCTCCATAACTTACGGTGGCACCGTAAGTTACGGTGGCCCCTGAATCCTCATTTCCCTTACCGTAAATCAGGGGTATCCGACCGTAGCATTTTTGGCTCCACCGTAACTTACGGTGGCACCGTAAGTTACGGCGGCCCCTGCATCCATCCTTTCCATTTTGCCGCTTTTTGACACGAAAACTTTCGTATCTTTCAAACCGCTTGTCCATTTGCCCTACCGTTTCTTCCTACGTGATTGTAATTTGATTCCTCACCTTAAGAGGTTAAAATCCAACATTCGGTTTAACAAAAATTCAGACCTTTAAGTCTTCGACTTATCGCCCTTTTACCCAATTTTGACCCATTCTTGTATTTGTCAAACAATCATAATTATTTGACTCCGATTTCTTATGAATTCCATAAATTCATTGTTATTTATCATAAGAGGTTCAAAATCCCGGTTTACATACATTCTTGAACCCGTTATTATTCAAATGTTTATTTTGACCCGTTAAGGGTATTTAAGCACGTTCGAGCCTAAAAACGCTTTCGATTGCTTCTAGTATTCCATCACCACATTTCTTATCCTATTATATCCCACCTCGACTGTATTAAAGTGGGTTTCTTGTGGTGATCTTATATAACCCAAATTTTACCTCTAGAATCCATATTTTACGGCAAAACTCTAATAGTGCCATTTGGCTAAAAATAATACCTCTTTCAGCTTCTATACTTATTCTAAGTATTTACCTAATCATAGAACTCGTTTCCAAACAACTTTTAAAGGTTGTTTGTTCGAATTAGCCAACAAGGGCGTTTTGGTCGGTTTTTACTCTTTTTACTACGAAAGACTCTCTTTCCCATTTATTCGACCAAAATAGCAATTTAAACTACAACATGAATATGCGTACCTGGCCCGGATCAACAAGTAGACCCGTTTTATACCTTGTTTTCATTATCACAAAATCAATAGTGACGAAATTATCCGATTTGCTAATCGGTCCTGTTAGCATAAGACTTGACAACCATATTAGTCGATATTGTCAAATGGTGTTATCACACCATTTGACCCGTTTGGCCTATAAGACTAGGCATTTTCATAAGTAGCAAAACATGGTTATTAATTGCCAATTTGTTCATCCGACCCATTTCGGATTTTTGCTACTAGACCCCTTTTTCTCTTAAACTCCTTTCTTATGTTTTCACCCATTCGGCTTCCGCTACGGGGGCCCCTTTTTAACTCTAATTTACTTTAGCCAATACTTGACTAAATTTCCATTCTTACTCATTTTCTCGTTATTAGTTGCATTTAAAATAATCTTAACGAAAACTTCTTAGTTATTAGTCATTACACGACTAAATTACCGTTTCGCTTCTTTTTACCATAATACATGGTTTTTATCATTTTTGTTTGTTCCGACTCATGTTAATAGCGTCGGAACCCTTAATTCGGATATTACACTAATCGCATTAGTAATTTACAAAATAATGCATATTCTACAAAAGGATGTAAGCGTCGCTTACCTTGCCTCCGGTTATGCTCTTTTTCCCATACACGAACCGTTTGACCCGTTCCTTGCCCAAGTCTCCTTCTAGCTTGTCAAGAGTCAAACTATCATCATTGTTTTCAAGGTGGTTAGTTTAATCATAATTTAATACGATTATTCCACCTTACACATTTTATATCAAAATTTACCATTTATCGAATTATAGGTCAGTATGACTTTTTTTTTAAAGTCAAATGCCCATTAGTATACTAATTGCATATTCGAGTTCATCATCTAGTTCTAGCATTCTTTAATTACCCGGTAGGCGTTATCTTTAGACCACCGTTTTAACCAAAGTTCTAACCACG
The DNA here is from genome assembly GCF_002127325.2 of Helianthus annuus. NCBI lineage: Eukaryota > Viridiplantae > Streptophyta > Magnoliopsida > Asterales > Asteraceae > Helianthus > Helianthus annuus. Next base: position 53,954,978 of record NC_035435.2, on the reverse strand, counting down.
TTCATCACATTTGGAACTCTTTTTAATCACATTTTGCATAATAGCCAAAACATCACAACTAGGTGTTTTAACTACAAAAATTCTAGTTTCGAGCCTTCTTTGAGGCATTTCAACAAACACTTTAAGGGCAGAATTTTGCATGTTTATTTATCAAATCTCTAGCTTATTTCTTAGCCCTAATTTCACATAAATCAACCTTCTTACAAAGTGGTTAACTTCTATAATTTTCGAAATCACTTCAAAATTGTCAATTTACACTAGATCAACAATCTATTTCCTAGTGTTCATCAATTTCCACATAATTCACTAATCACCTACAATGGTGATTATAGTTTTCACTAAAATTTCGCATGATTTCAGCTTGTGTTTGTCTAGGGTTTGTCCCTAGACACTATAGTTGTTCCTAAATCATCATAACATACACATGCAACCATAAATTCAGAAATTCCCAATTTCATAAGAATTTCAAGCTAAGAGTTTTCATTAAATTTTACATACCTTTTAATCCTCTTGTGATGAGGATCAATAATCCATGCTTTAATTTCGATTTTGGACTGAATTGGACCTTCAATTTGCAAGTTTAGTGAAGTTCTAGGGTTTTGAAGAGTGGGGATCGACCTGCTCTCTTCTCTGATCGACCAGACACCTCTAATTGGGGTGTTTGGTTTATTTTTATTTGTTTTATTAAATTCTAGTTTCTAGTTCTACCACTTAGGTCCCTCCACTTTTGTATAACTTATAGTTTGGCTAAATTTTAACCCTATTATAAGTTATCTCTAGACTATTAGCTAACTAGGTTAAAATTCCTAGTTAGTAAATTCTTGTTTATTTAATAATCCCAATATTCACCGGGTTACTTTTACCACTAAAGGTAAATTACCCGTCTTTTAATATAAACGTGGTTTGATTACCAAACCCGTTTTTGGGGTGTTACAAGTCAAAACCCCCCTTAAAGAGGTTTCGTCCTCCAAACCTTTTCTTACATAACTTATTGAGTTTAACTCAATGTATCCGATCCGCAAAATCTTTTACACATTACTTGTGCTTTTATCCAATAGTTTGTATTACCAGAAAGGTATGATAACATCTTTTCGGTTACTAATTGTCTTCTTAACTCATACGACATAGTGCAACTTGAAATAACGTAATCTCGTTATTTCCACTGGTTTAGTTAACTTAGGGATATCCATTGCTTTCATATAATATCGAATTCTTTATGAATCCGTTACTTTAACCCGTTTAAAGGTCTTTAGTGAAATATTTCACTTTCCGCAATAATTTCTTTTGTTTTTTTCTTTTTCAGATTTATTCATTCGGTTTAGTTATATCGAATCCATCGCTTACAAGTAAGCCAAATTTTATTGATTTGAATTGCTGGCCTTAACCGGTCTCGCTAACTAGACTTATTAGTCCAGTTACTTTTTACCGCTTGCTTGGTTATAATGTGATTCTACTTCACATTATATTTCTTGACCGTGATTGTGTTACATCATGTTTAATTTATATCAAAATTTCATTTTCGAAAATATCACTTTTCGAATATATCGTCTTGCGCCTATCAGTGTCAAGACTTGTATCTTTCATGCTTACTATTTAAATTCCTAGCAGAATTTATGTTTGTAAAAACATTATTTCTTACTAAAACCGAAGTTTTAGTTTTAGGATCTTCTCTTTAACTTTTGTCAATTATCCATACCAGGATATTGACAGTCCCTAATTTATTCTTATTTGTTTATATCCCATTACCGGGCTCATTATTCTCTTGCATTTAACGCTACCTTTATCTGGCTAGCGCTCATTTGTGCCATTCGGCGTTATATTGTATTCAACACGTTTGACCTATTAATGTGAAATCCATCACTTAATAAACAATCAACTTTATTCTTTATTCAACCCATTCGACTTCGAATAGTTGAACATATTTACTCACAATTTCTATATACGAGACTTTATAGTCCTAACTCGTAATCCAAGTTACTTTGATTTTTCAACCCGCGTTCACGTCTCTTGGTTTACGCATGTGTTTAATTCTTACCCATCAACCGGGTGTTTCACCGAAGTCGTTATTATTGCAACCCTCCCGGTATGCATCAAGACTTCGCTTCATTTTTATATTCCGACTTTGTCCTCAAGTTTGACGTTTTACAAAAACGACCCGTTTAGAGACATATTCGCATTTTCCGGGTTCGAGTGTAAGTACACCCCCTCCCAATACATGTCTACCTTGTTTTACATGTTTATATTTTCCGGGTTCGAGTGTAAGTACACCCCTTCCCAATACATGTCTACCTTGTTTTACATGTTTATATTTTTCTGGGTTCGAGTGTATGTACACCCCCTCCCAATACATGTCTACATCACTTTTCGTGCTTGTATTTTCTGGGTTCGAGTGTAAGTACACTCCCTCCCAATACTTGTCTAAATCATTTTTCATGCTTGTGTTTTCTGGGTTCGAGTGTAAGTACACTCCCTCCCAATACTTGTCTGAATTATTTTACATGCTTCTTTGTCCCTTCATTCGGGCTCATTATCCTGATGTAATACGCTTCCGTCACTCGGTTGTGCGTTTACCTTATTATCAAACATTTTGCTTATCTGATTCATTTGGGTACTTTTTAATTAGTCCCATTCACTCCGCCCTTACTACATCTGATGTAAATGTGTCCGCTATAAGAAACTCGTGGTATCATATGCCACTACTTACTTGGCCAGAGTAAGCGATTTAACACATGACATACACGACCTTTTTATAGTTTTCACATCACGCCCTATATAAGTAATGCCTCTATTCGGTTTTCTTGGAAATTATATCCTGGATATGTATTTCTGTTCAGGTTTTTCCAAGTTTGTAATTTACCTATGCAACGATCATTCTCTACATGTTTGTTGCATATTGCTAATTGTGCGATTATATTTAAAAACACGCACCTGGTAATGCTTGCCCCGACGGGCGTTTCTTGCCATTAACCTTGTTCGCAGTCGTTACGCGATTTAGTCCTTAGTGAGCATGCTCCTATCGTCATACTTCGGACCGTTCCTCTATCATATCCTTAATTTGTTCAACTCTTGTCATCTTTAAATGCAAGTGTCCTTCAATCAAGATATTCACAAAAGTTAGTAATATCAACTTCAATAATCGCCTGTATTATAATACAAGGCTTTTTCTACTATACACGTCAATGCGCGTATTTTTGTCAACTATATCAATCATTTATTTGGGGTAACGTGTATTACACGGTAACCCTATGTGTTGTCTACAACACTTTAATACGCTAAACCATTAGCATACATGCACTTACCGGATTTGCGATCAAGCCTCGAACCGAACACTATTCTTTGTCAAGAGCATAAGGTTTAAGTCCAAGCATGGTTCCTCCCCACCATACTCGAATCTCTTAAACCAAGGCTCTGATACCAACTTGTAACACCCGTTCTTATAAATCAAGGTTTAACGTATATTTTGCGAAAATAATCATGTAATTTAAGATTACATATACATCGGAAATACGGGTTTGTTAAAAACTTTTACATTTTGAGCGATAAACATAATGTGATTTAATTCGCCGTTTAGAATAACGACAAACAACGTTGCGGAAGCTTTGTATAATGTGTGTTCGGTTCTTGCTCGATGCTCGATCTTCATCCGGGACTCTCGACATTCACCTGTGATCAAAACCAACTTAAAGGTCAGTTTTGATAATTAATTAACTAATATAACAAGGAAATCAAGAAAATCCAACATTTAAATCTTGATCCACAACAAACAATTGATTTCAGGCCTCCACCGTAACTTACGGTGGCACCGTAAGTTACGGTGGCCCCTGAATCCTCATTTCCCTTACCGTAAATCAGGGGTATCCTACCGTAGCATTTTTGGCTCCACCGTAACTTACGGTGGCACCGTAAGTTACGGCGGCCCCTGCATCCATCCTTTCCATTTTGCCGCTTTTTGACACGAAAACTTTCGTATCTTTCAAACCGCTTGTCCGTTTGCCCTACCGTTTCTTCCTACGTGATTGTAATTTGATTCCTCACCTTAAGAGGTTAAAATCCAACATTCAGTTTAATAAAAATTCAGACCTTTAAGTCTTCAACTTATCGCCCTTTTACCCAATTTTGACCTATTCTTGTATTTGTCAAACAATCATAATTATTTGACTCCGATTTCTTATGAATTCCATAAATTCATTGTTATTTATCATAAGAGGTTCAAAATCCCGGTTTACATACATTCTTGAACCCGTTATTACTCAAATGTTTATTTTGACCCGTTAAGGGTATTTAAGCACGTTCGAGCCTAAAAACGCTTTCGATTGCTTCTAGTATTCCATCACCACATTTCTTATCCTATTATATCCCACCTCGACTGTATTAAAGTGGGTTTCTTGTGGTGATCTTATATAACCCAAATTTTACCTCTAGAATCCATATTTTACGGCAAAACTCTAATAGTGCCATTTGGCTAAAAATAATACCTCTTTCAGCTTCTATACTTATTCTAAGTATTTACCTAATCATAGAACTCGTTTCCAAATAACTTTTAAAGGTTGTTTGTTCGAATTAGCCAACAAGGGCGTTTTGGTCGGTTTTTACTCTTTTTACTACGAAAGACTCTCTTTCCCATTTATTCGACCAAAATAGCAATTTAAACTACAACATGAATATGCGTACCTGGCCCGGATCAACAAGTAGACCCGTTTTATACCTTGTTTTCATTATCACAAAATCAATAGTGACGAAATTATCCGATTTGCTAATCGGTCCTGTTAGCATAAGACTTGACAACCATATTAGTCGATATTGTCAAAAGGTGTTATCACACCATTTGACCCGTTTGGCCTATAAGACTAGGCATTTTCATAAGTAGCAAAACATGGTTATTAATTGCCAATTTGTTTATCCGACCCATTTCGGATTTTTGCTACTAGACCCCTTTTTCTCTTAAACTCCTTTCTTATGTTTTCACCCATTCGGCTTACGCCACGGGGGCCCCTTTTTAACTCTAATTTACTTTAGCCAATACTTGACTAAATTTCCATTCTTACTCATTTTCTCGTTATTAGTTGCATTTAAAATAATCTTAACGAAAACTTCTTAGTTATTAGTCATTACACGACTAAATTACCGTTTCGCTTCTTTTTACCATAATACATGGTTTTTATCATTTTTGTTTGTTCCGACTCATGTTAATAGCGTCGGAACCCTTAATTCGGATATTACACTAATCGCATTAGTAATTTACAAAATAATGCATATTCTACAAAAGGATGTAAGCGTCGCTTACCTTGCCTCCGGTTATGCTCTTTTTCCCATACACGAACCGTTTAACCCGTTCCTTGCCCAAGTCTCCTTCTAGCTTGTCAAGAGTCAAACTATCATCATTGTTTTCAAGGTGGTTAGTTTAATCATAATTTCATACGATTATTCCACCTTACACATTTTATATCAAAATTTACCATTTATCGAATTATAGGTCAGTATGACTTTTTTTTTAAAGTCAAATGCCCATTAGTATACTAATTGCATATTCGAGTTCATCATCTAGTTCTAGCATTCTTTAATTACCCGGTAGGCGTTATCTTTAGACCACCGTTTTAACCAAAGTTCTAACCACGTTCATCACATTTGGAACTCTTTTTAATCACATTTTGCATAATAGCCAAAACATCACAACTAGGTGTTTTAACTACAAAAATTCTAGTTTCGAGCCTTCTTTGAGGCATTTCAACAAACACTTTAAGGGCAGAATTTTGCATGTTTATTTATCAAATCTCTAGCTTATTTCTTAGCCCTAATTTCACATAAATCAACCATCTTACAAAGTGGTTAACTTCTATAATTTTCTAAATCACTTCAAAATTGTCAATTTACACTAGATCAACAATCTATTTCCTAGTGTTCATCAATTTCCACATAATTCACTAATCACCTACAATGGTGATTATAGTTTTCACTAAAATTTCACATGATTTCAGCTTGTGTTTGTCTAGGGTTTGTCCCTAGACACTATAGTTGTTCCTAAATCATCATAACATACACATGCAACCATAAATTCAGAAATTCCCAATTTCATGAGAATTTCAAGCTAAGAGTTTTCATTAAATTTTACATACCTTTTAATCCTCTTGTGATGAGGATCAATAATCCATGCTTTAATTTCGATTTTGGACTGAATTGGACCTTCAATTTGCAAGTTTAGTGAAGTTCTAGGGTTTTGAAGAGTGGGGATCGACCTGCTCTCTTCTCTGATCGACCAGACACCTCTAATTGGGGTGTTTGGTTTATTTTTATTTGTTTTATTAAATTCTAGTTTCTAGTTCTACCACTTAGGTCCCTCCACTTTTGTATAACTTATAGTTTGGCTAAATTTTAACCCTATTATAAGTTATCTCTAGACTATTAGATAACTAGGTTAAAATTCCTAGTTAGTAAATTCTTGTTTATTTAATAATCCCAATATTCACCGGGTTACTTTTACCACTAAAGGTAAATTACCCGTCTTTTAATATAAATGTGGTTTGATTACCAAACCCGTTTTCGGGGTGTGACATTAAGTTAGCTAATTAGCAAGCCATGAATTTGAATACAAAAGATATAAAAGATTCTGCCTCTATAGTGTTTGTTGAAATGCCTCAAAGAGGGCTTGAAACTGAATTTTTAAGTTAAAAACGCATAGTTATGATGTATGACAAAATGTGCGTTATATATATGTGAAACCAAGAGTTCTAAACATAAGGTGATTGAACTCTATAGGAAAGGAGGCCGGGGCATCTAGCGGGCAAACCGGTGTGGACGCACGTTTGAAAGGTCTACTTTGAAGGTACGTAACTTGATTAGTTACATTAAATGAGTTATTGATAAGCTTTGTAAAATCTTATCGTTGAATCGACATTTGCGTTGAATTATGTTGGTCATGATAGTAATATGAATTAATAGACTTAGTGTAGTCAACAAACCAAATTGGTAGTCATCATAAGTGGATGGTTCCACAAGATGAGCCAACGGTTCTATTAGTTGAGAAATTGTAGTTTTAAGAGTTCTAGTAGTCGACAATGGCGACAACAATCACAATGGCATTTAAACTATGAAATTGGTAAGAAATGCGGGTGATAACAAGCCTCGGATGTTGGGCATAAGGCACCATAGGGTTATTAGATAGATGGTTGCAAAAATGTGTAAGGATAGAATGGGTCGAATAATTACATAGTGATATTTGATCTTTCGGTCCATAAAATTTAAATTCTTGGGTATCAAATTTATAATAGTTACGTAGATATTGAATTTACAGACGTATAGGAAAAAGAATCACCTAAAACGGGCTTACGAGTCAAAAGATATGATAGTTTTAAGTTTGTAACTGAGATTAGTGATGTTGAACTGATATACAACAACCAGCAACAACCTTCTGTCGAAATTAGGTCGTTGCGCTGCGCGACGGATGAGAACAAAACTCGTCGCACTACGCGACGGGTGGTGGCGCTACGCGACCACCTTGGGTTGTCCTCGTCGCGCTCCGCGACCATCCAGGGTGCTTAGATTTTGTTGTTTTTGCATATTTTTGAGTTTGGAACTTAACCGGACTTATATTTAAGGTGTCAAAACTAATCTTTTGTGTGGTTTTGACCATAGGTGACGATGGACCTAATCCGGATGGTGATCAAGCATCTTTTCAAGAACCGAACACTACATTCTGAAGCTTCCGCAATGTTTTAAATAATTAATAGACTTTGTGTATGGGTTGTAAACAATTTCTAAACTACTTTTGGAACGTTTTTAACTTAGTCATTAGTTGACTAAGGTGGATACTATTTATGAACTTCTTTAATGAAAGTTATGTTATTTAAGTAATATTTTATTTGAAATGTTATGATTTACTATTAAAATCAAGTAAAATTAGACGGGTGTTACAAGTTGGTAATCAGAGCTTAAGGTTGTCAACAAAGTGTTCGGTTCAAGCTTGATCGAGCGTCCGGTAAGAATTAACTTATCATGTTAACAAGTTATGTCTTATGTAATGAATGATAAACGAGTTGATATGCATGGGAAGAGCGTGTTAACACACTCAAACCCGGAAAGTGCATTAAATGTGAACGGTTAAAGCAAGTTAGGAACTTGGCTAAACTGAAACAAACGAAGCAATGTCATGAGTGAAATGTTTAACGTTTGATGTAAACATTTCAGTTTCAAGATGTCGAAAGGGAGCAATAATGATCCGGTGCCGACGAGTACCGAACAAATGAAAGAAATAATTGCCGAAGAAGTAGGAAAGGCAATTGAAGGAAGTCTATCCGGGTTTATAGACAAGATTCAAAGCACGGTGTTGTCGCTTGTTGAAGAGCGAGTTAAAAGGTTGGAGGATACTGTCAACCTTATGAAAGACAAAACTGGAGAACGTAAAGGGTGCTCATGTAAGGAATTCATGGCGTGTAAACCACCAATCTATAACGGGAAAGTCGACCCGATAATTTGCCAAAGATGGTTGAGTGACGTCGAAGGAGTGTTTGAACGAACCCACTGTGACGTAGGTGACTTTGTTGCTTACGGAACCGGCCAATTGAGAAATCAAGCCAAGGATTGGTGGGACAATAAGAAGAAGGAGATCGGAGCCGAAGCGGCAAGGGTTATGACTTGGGATGAGTTTAAGGTGCCGTTCCTTAAACACCATAGCCCCAAGGCAGTTATCAATAGGATCAAGGAGGAATTTATCCAGTTAAGACAAAGGGGAGAATCGATTGATAAGATCACGAACATTTTCATGGATAAGCTGAGGTTTTGTGACGAGTTAGTCACCACGGAAGAGCAGAAGATATACTATTATTACAACATGTTAAGTGCTGAATATAGGGAGTTTATGACTCCTTCAAAATACGAGACCCTTACCGAGATCATAACGTTGCTCGGGAAAGGGAAATCGAGTTGAAGAAGCAAGTCAAAAGAGGTGAACGAAGGGCACATGATGTGAATCCAAGCCCGACAAAGAAAGCCCGAACTGGAGAATCGGGAAAGAAGGTGGATACTAACGGTGGGTCGCCAAGTTGTAAAGTGTGCGGGAAGGGACACAAAGGGGAGTGTCGGTTCAGCGACAAGCCATGCCCCATATGCAATAAGACGGGGCACACGGCCTCGCTATGCCCGGGAAAAGTCTTTGTTTGCTACAAATGTTATCAACCCGGCCACAAAAAGTCCGAATGTCCGGACTTAGTTGGAAAGAGAGATGTTAAAGAATCCCCAGCAGAAGCTCCCAAAGCGAAGGCTAGGTCCTTCCAACTCACCGCGGCTGAAGCAAAGACAGAACCCGATGTGGTTTCAGGTATATTCACAATTAACTCAATTCCAGCACGTGTATTGTTTGATACGGGTGCGAATAAATCCTTCATTTCGCATGGATTTATTCGACATCCTTCATTTGTATTGACGAAATTACCTGTGACCTTAGAAGTTGAAATAGGGGACAACAAAAGTTTTGTAGTTTGTGATGTTTGTCGAGACTGCAAATTAAGCATCGACAAAGAGGAATACTTGATAGACTTAATCCCGATGTCAATGGGAGAATTTCAAGTAGTCGTTGGGATGGATTGGCTAGCCCAGCACCATGCAAAAGTCGTGTGTTTTCGTAAAGAGATAAAACTAATATCTCCGAGCGGGAAACACGTCACCATTTATGGCGAAAAAGGAGGTAACCCCATAGTGTGTTCAATGTTGAAAGCTCACAAGCTTATGAAGCGAGGATGCAAGGCCTTCATGATATACGCAAATGAGCCCGAGAAAGAATTGCCAAGAATTGGAGACGTACCCGTAGTGCGTGACTTTGAAGACGAATTTCCGGATGATTTACCGGGAATGCCGCCCGAGCGGGAGGTGGTGTCACGGCCCCCGACCCGGTTTGACCCGTTTCAGGAGCCGCGGGACAGGAATCCTGTGGTATTTAATTTAGGCGACAGCAGAAGTCTTTTTAAAAACAGGATCTTTCAATAATTTAAACTGCTCGTTTTATAATTTAGAGATAAGTTCCCGAAATTTACAATAATGTGATTTCACAGAGAAATCTTTATTTTCAAAACTTGTTCATTTATTTATTTACATTGAGCCACTTTTCTAAGCTGGGAGTGCTCCACGGCACTTTTCTTTGCTCATACCAGATCACCTGAAACATGTTTGAAAAAGGTTTTGTCAGCGGGGAAATACTGAGTGAATCATTCAGTTTACTGAAAACGACACATTTGTTATAATCTAAAGTATTAAGGGGAATTACAATGTTTCTGATATCAAACCAACTACCCACAGTATTTGTCACTCGACCATCCATTGGCTAGCCCATTTGTCCAATGGTGTCTGTGACTGTGGTCAGATCACCCCTTGGCCACCCGTTTGTCCAAGTGTGACGGGAAATAAGTAATGTATACAAAACCCCACATACCGGCTGTAACTTGGTGATTACATAGACTTAATCACTGTAACTATAACTTTAAAAATATCTTGGAGTTTTGTAAAACAGTTTGATAAAAAGAAAATGTCTCACAAACTGTGAGAAAAGAATTTATAAAAGAGGAATGACTCACATTGCAGATTTACGAGCAGAGTATAAGCTTTACTGATTAACCTTCAAACTTAATTTAAATAACAATGCACACACAAACGGGATTAGTAACTAATTCAGCAGTTACGTCAATTCACGAGATTAAACCCTCACAACCATTATCAAGTGCGATACTTAACAATTCAATGAATTCACAACGAATGACAGAGCATAGTCCGAATTCGAACAGCACTCAAACATTCAAGTTGAAATCACAATGAATAATAAAGTACAAGCTCAATTTGAGCAGCACTCGGACAATCGTTGGATAGTTATAATCGATCGGACGTTGAATCGTAATAGCGATCGAGTTATTACCCTGATTGCGGCAGCACTTCGTGATCGTGTGTGTGTTTATTGTGGTATTATGGCCTTAACTCGACGTACAGACAGCAACTTTACGTCGTTTTAACTTCTACAGGTGAGTGCCAAGGTCGGCTATTTATAGCCAGAATTTGGCCTTGCTTACGGACCGTAAGCCTGATCCCTTACGGTCCGTAAGGGATACCTAAATGTCCTAGACTTGCCATGCACGGGAGTAGCTTGGGTGAATCAAAACAATTGGCCAATCAGAAGTTTGCAACGTTTTATTTTAGATAATTATCAACTAGGGTTTGCCCCCCTCGAGTTTTAGGGGCCCTGATCCTGATTCCGATCATTCTGAAAATTTTAGGGCTAGTGCAGAATTAATTGGGTGTCTCAATTAGGGTTTTCTTATTGACTAATTATTGTCCTAATTATTGATTTTAGTGGCAGTTGTTACATCCTCCCCACCTTAAGAAAAATCTCGTCCTCGAGATTTACTAAAATAGATGAGGGTACTTTCGCTTCATTTCTGATTCCAGTTCCCAAGTGTACTCGAGTCCTCTCCTGGATTCCCATTTGACTTTTACTAACACTAGTCGTTTGTGTTTGAGAAACTTAATCTTCCGATCTTCTATTGGTAGGGGTTTCTCTACAAATTTCAGCTTTTCATTTACCTCTACATCTTGAAGAGGTACTACCAGGGATTCGTCTGATAAACATTTCTTGAGATTGGATACATGAAACACATCATGTACTCCAGCTAATTCTTCTGGTAGTTGTAAACGATAAGCTACTGGTCCTATTCGTTGGATTACTGGGAATGGTCCAACATATCTGGGACTCAGTTTTCCTTTCTTACCAAATCGTACCACTCCTTTCCAAGGAGATACTTTTAATAGTACTTTGTCTCCAACTTGAAATTCTAATGGCTTACGGCGATTGTCTGCATAGCTCTTCTGACGATCTCTAGCAGTCTTCAGTCTTTCCTTGATTTGTGATATCTTGTCAGTAGTTTCTTGCACAATCTCTGGACCTGATAATTGACTTTCTCCTATTTCTGCCCAACAAACGGGAGTTCTGCACTTGCGTCCATACAGTGCTTCGAATGGAGCAGCTTCGATGCTCGAATGATAACTATTGTTATAGGAGAATTCAATTAATGGTAAATGGCTATCCCAATTGTAGGACCGGTTTTGCGACCGTTCGATTGCGTAACGAACGTTTCACGTGCGGAATCCGTGAATGAACGTGACCGAACACACGATAACGTACTACTAACGTGATTTCATTGAGAGATGTGACAATTCGGTACAAGATATCATGTTTACACTACTTTCTCTCTCTACTTTCTCTCTCTAGAAAGTCTCCTCTCCAAGTCTTCTAAAAACTCCTCCAAAAGTCTACCAAAGTCTCTAAAAAACTATGACATAACTCCTATTTATATGGTCAAGGTAACTAAATGAAAGTTCACACTAATTACAAGATTGCCACCTTGCCATTTCTAACTAAATATGACAATACGCGCATGATTCCTTCCGGCTTTTCACTACAACTCGGATTGACGAAGGCGATAGACATTAAGTGCATCAACAATCTCCCCCTTGGATATTGCCGTAGTCAATCTGTAGTGAAACTCGTAGCGACTAGACTTTCTCTTCTCTTTAAGACTCGAACGAAGATGTAGACGACAGACAACTGCACTAACAAACTCCCCCTTGAATGTTGACGGAATCTTTAGTGAGAGTCTTCAAATACTCTTGCTCGAACAGAATCCCAGAGGATCTGTATTTTCTTCAGAATCTTCAGGCTCCCCCTTTCGTCAAGCTTCCGTGCTTTTGGGATCGACACCTGGCTTTCCAGATACAAGCTCCTTTAGTGTTGAGCTCGTCTTCAGACTCCCCCTTAGACTTGGCTGTCAGGATCGTAGTCTGGCTTTTTGTAGCAACAAAAATTTGAAACCTGCACATCTCAAACATTCTATTACAAACCAAAAAGTTGTGATTCAACTTAATGAATCAACTAAACGTTTGAGAATTATTTTCATTTAAAACTTATCACAAATTTTACACATTCCAATTTCTGATTCAAATTAATGAATCATCTTAAACATTTCAAATCAATTAACCAACCTGTCTGTTCATCATGTTTAGCCTTTGAGATTTTGAATGTCAGCTTTTCAACATCAGTTGTCGAAAATCTTTTTGGATTTTTGAAAATAAGAAACATAAATGCAAATACAGAAATTAAATGCAGAAATGAAATATGTACAAACATATTTTTGTGAGTTTGTGTAAGAGGATCATATCAGTTTTTGAGACACATCACAAGCATCGTTAAGCTTTTAGACATTTTAAGTTCTAAACGATTCACGTTGATTGACGATATCGTTGTCCACTTAAGCTCAATCTAAAAACTTTCGAAATGCTTACCGATACGTTAAGGTATATTAATTATGCACTAAGTTCTTATGGACCCCACGATCTCAGCATATCCCCTCATCATGCAATACACTAACTCAAGTAATGCCTTTAAACTTTCATCAACTGTGATTTGTGCGAAAACAAAGCAGAATGTTTAAACATTAACAATCAGGTCGATACTTCCGTATACGCAGAGGAGGTCCAAAGCTTAAACGAAACACCAAAGAAAATAAAGCAGAACGTTTAGGCAACAACATCCAGGTCGATACTCACGTATACGCAGAGGATGTCCGATGCTTAAACAAAATAAAGAAATCAAACAAGTTTAGATTTTTGCAAAATGAAATGCACAATCACAGCGATTTTTCAGCAAAGTAGTGAAAGTTCACAAACTTAACCAGTTTTATGTCTTTCGACAATCAGCGTTTACTGAGCAGGCACACAGTCAAGAAGGACAAAACTAACTACTATACTTTCAACCATGTTTCCCACTAGAACTAGACTTTTTCATTTATATTTGTATCGTTATCGCAAATCTACTAGTCTAGCTGAGCCTATCGTCACATCTTTAGTGAGATCGTTTATCACATTTGACATTTCATTTCCTTAGCATGCTGTGATAGTCCACTGATTTACTATCATTTCCTCTTTTATCAACAAAACTCATTTTTAAATTTTTCGATGTTTTTGACTTTTTCAAATTTTCTAATTTTTTTAAAATTTTTCTCCCCCTAAAATCAAAATATGTTTCAATTTTGATTTTCTGAGAAAATTTGAAACAAACTGTACAAAGTTGACAACTTGATGAGAATCACTTCAATTCTCCATCCACTTGGCGTAAACAATCAGAACTCCCCCTCACAACAAACTATTTTCCCATTATGATTTCAAAACACTTAAGTTTGTTTTAATCAAAATGGTTTTTCCGGAAAATTAGTTTTGTGTGACATTTCATAAACTCGGGGTTTCATCACATTGTTTTACATATTACTATTCGTAGGAAAGATGAATCAAGTACAACTTAATGTCCCTGATTTATCTTTTGAAGACGAAAAATCACCAGAGTGAAATTTCTCAAGAAATGTGCCGATTCATGTTCCACGCTTACCAACCTGGGAACTCCGGCAAGTCAGGATTTTAAGCAACGAATGTAGGCACCCAAGCCTGACCAGCCTTGGGTGTATTTGAGTTATTTTCACTCGGGGTTTGAACATTCCTTTTTGTTTCATAAAATTCTTTAACCCCTTTAACCTTTCCCTCAACCATCTTTCCAAAAATATTTTTCACTTTTCCATTAAAAGCCTTTTCGACATCAAATTCTTTCTTTTCAGAATAGAATTTATTCGAAATTTTCACTTTACCATCTTTTTGTTTAAAATTTTCAGTTCGCAATGGTGGAAAGTTTGTGTCATCCATTGGCGGAACTGAATTTTCACTTTTGAGCTCAACTTGTGGCTCCTCTGATTTTGACGAATCAGAATCATCGCCTGAAGGTGGCTTGTCTGACTTCGGCACGTCAGATTCATCGCCGACCTTTTCCTTCTTCTTTTCCTTTTTCGTCCTCAGATTTGCATCTGACGAATTCGGTTTACTTGACTTTGCAGTTGAGTGAATCGATTCATCAGCACTCTTATTCGATTTGTCGGGTGAACCCGAGGACAAAATCTTCTCGAGATACTCTCGTGCTTTCTTCCTCTTCTTCCTCAGTTTGTCTTTCTGCCCTTGAGAAAGCTTCACTTTCGTTTCTTGAACTTTAGGTTCTTGGACCTTCTGTTCTTTGACATTCTGTTCTGAAACTTTCAGTTTCTTGGGCTTGACAGTGACTGGTTTCTTTGCCAACTTCTGAGAATTAGCCCTCAATCTTTCACTTGATTTCCTAGGGCAATCCCTGGCAATGTGTCCTTGGATTTGACAATTATAGCATCTTCTTGTCTCAAATCTCTGTCTCTGGCAGTTAACAGCAATGTGTCCTTGATATCCACATTTGTAGCACATTCTGTTATCGTACCAATCACCATTTTCATACCAAACGCTTAGATCAAAGCATTGTCTAGCGTGGTGATACTCCTTCCTCCTCTTGATTGTTGGATTTGGCTTTTGAGCACTGTGGTCTGACCTGCACCACTTATTACCAACAATTTTTGAGTTTTCGTTTTTCAATTTTTGTACTTTTTGATTGCGATTGGATGATCGATCTGATGAGCTTTTATTATCTTTTTGAACAATTTTCAAATTTTTACCTTTTTGTTTTTGTTCTACAATCTTCTTAACAGGTTTCTGCTTTGAACATTCACCTATTTCAGTAGATTGCAAAACAGTATTTTTGAATTTTTCTTTTAATTCTAAAAACAATTTTTGTTTTTCAATTTTTGTATTTTCATCATCAGATTTCTCATCGCAATCTTCAACTTTGACATTGTCAAAGTTTGTGACACTGTCACTTATTGGAACAGAGTTGATTGGTTTAGGACAAGGAAAACTCATCACAAAACCCTTCAACTTCTTTTCAAGTTCTTCTATCTTGATCCTGGAATTCTTAGCTTCTTCCTCAAGCTTAGATATTCTCTCAAGATGAGACTTGATTGATTTTTCATTCTCCTTTTTCAAATTTTCAAGAACAGACTTTTCATTTTCCAAAGCTTTTATCTGTTCTTGAAATTTTGATTCATTAGCTTTCAAATTCTTATTCTCAAGTTTTATCCAGAAATCTTCATTTTCTGAGGATTTCTTTTTGCTTTCAAAGTTTTTTTCTTTCTCTTTCAAAACTTTGTTTTCTGATGTCAAACTGTTCAAATTACCCAACAGTTTGTCATTTTCAACTTTTAGTTTCTCACACATTTCCTGAATCATAAGAATCTGTTTATCATCAGCTTGCTTCTCATCTGTCAACTTCTTGATCTCCAATGCCAAACTTTTTGCAATTTCTTCGAGTTTGTCATTATAAGTCTTAAAGTTGTCACATTTGAAACACACTGATGCATTCTTCACAGATTCTCCAACTCTTGAATCCTTTTCTTCCTTTGCCCTTTGATCACTATTTTCGTTTTTCTTCTTTTCATCATTAATCCTCATATGTTCTTCAATTCTTTCAACGAGTGGACAAATCGTCAGTTGAGAAAATTCTCCAGAACTCTTCAGGTTCAAGATGTAATCTCCCCATTCATCTTTCGGTAAAGCACTGACAAACTTTTCAACTCATTCTGCTGGTTCTTTAGTTATACCAACTTCATACATTGAACGAACAAGAAGTCTATATCTCCCGATGATATCCTTAGTGTTTTCTCCTGGATAACCTGAAAATAAATCAAATTCTTTCTTTAATACATTTCTTTTATCAACTGTTTCTCGAGTCATATTAAAGAAATCTATATCCATGATTCGGTTAAGCGAAACTGCACGATGGACACTTGGATCAGACTTTACTGATATGCGGTCCAGATAAGTTCGGATGAGCGGTCCAGGAACTGATCAAAAGGCGATCCAGATAAATGTCTAATAAGCGATCTACACTTTGTTCGATCGAGCGGGCCCGATTGTCACTTCGAGCGGACCAACAATCTATCTTTCGAGCGAACCCAACTATCTTTCGATCAAATAGAACTGATCCTTCGAGTGGATCACACGATCTTTCGAGCGATCCTGATTCTTCCGAATAAGCGGTTTCAACCGACCGGATAAGCAATCCCAAAAGTTGTTTGTATAAGCGATCCAATGATGTTCAAATAAGCGGATCAATACTCTGATGTATGAGCGGTTCCAAGGTTGACCAATAAGCGGTTCACACGGAGGTTAGAAAAGCGATTCACACATCTGAAATACGAGCGGTTCTACACCTTAGACTCATGAGCGGTTCCAGCACTTAACATACGAGCGGTTCATAGCTGAAATTTTGGAGCGGTTCCACATCAATCAATTACGAGCGATTCAAGACATTGATTTCGAGCGGTTCCAGTCCTGAATTTACGAGCGGTTCCAGATGTTCGCAAAGGCGGTTCCAAGCTGAAAGTTTACGCAAATTCGGACAGAAAAATCGCGATTACTCCTAAACAGCTCGGAATTTCGAGCTGAAACTTGGTAGGGTTTTGATTCTATGTATTTCGCACAATATATCCAAAAATCAGACGAAATGGACCGTGTTTACCCGTTCAATTTGATGAAAACCGATGAAAAATGTAAGAAATGAGTAGAAGATGAAGTAATCAACGAAATCGGATCTGATTTGGCTCTGAATCGGCTGAAATCTGTACGAGAACGACGTGTTTGACCAAGCAATCGAGCTCCTAGCTCTGATACCACTTGTAGGACCGGTTTTGCGACCGTTCGATTGCGTAACGAACGTTTCACGTGCGGAATCCGTGAACGAACGTGACCGAACACACGATAACGTACTACTAACGTGATTTCATTGAGAGATGTGACAATTCGGTACAAGATATCATGTTTACACTACTTTCTCTCTCTACTTTCTCTCTCTAGAAAGTCTCCTCTCCAAGTCTTCTAAAAACTCCTCCAAAAGTCTACCAAAGTCTCTAAAAAACTATGACATAACTCCTATTTATATGGTCAAGGTAACTAAATGAAAGTTCACACTAATTACAAGATTGCCACCTTGCCATTTCTAACTAAATATGACAATACGCGCATGATTCCTTCCGGCTTTTCACTACAACTCGGATTGACGAAGGCGATAGACATTAAGTGCATCAACACCAATTACCACCAAAGTCAATTACACATGCTCGGAGCATGTCTTCCAGGGTTTGTATCGTCCTTTCACTTTGTCCGTCCGTTTGAGGATGATATGCAGTACTTAAATTAAGTCGAGTTCCCATTGCTTCTTGGAAACTTGTCCAGAAACGGGAAGTAAAACGACTATCTCTATCCGATACAATGGAGAGTGGGACTCCATGTAAGGATACTACTTCATCTACATACAACTTGGTTAACCTTTCCATGCTAAAGGTTTCCTTCATTGGTAGAAAATGAGCTGATTTGGTTAATCGATCCACAATTACCCAAATAGCATCATTACCTTTTCTGGTTTTGGGTAACTTAGTAACAAAATCCATTGTTATGAGTTCCCATTTCCATACAGGCATTTCTAACTGTTGTAGTAGTCTTGAAGGTTTCTGGTGTTCGGCTTTAACTTGTGAACAGGTTAGACATTTAGATACGTATTCGGCTATATCCTTTTTCATTCCTATCCACCAAAAATTATTTCTTAAATCTTGGTACATCTTATTATTTCCTAGATGTACAGTATACCTAGATTTATGAGATTCTTCTAAAATCTTATTTCTTAATTCTCCTTGCTTAGGTACCCAAATTCGTTTCTTGTGGAATCTCCAAATTCCATCTTTTCCTTGTTCTAATTCCTTTAGGTAACCTTTCATTCCTTCGGCATCGTCCTTGATTGCCGTTCCTTGAACTTCCTTTATTTGTTCCATTAAATCTAATTGTAGATTTAACCTAAGAGCACGGACTCGCTTTTGCTTTTCATGATATTTACGACTTAAGGCGTCTGCGACTACGTTCGCTTTTCCTTCGTGATATTGAATATCACAGTCGTAATCACTTAGGATTTCCATCCACCTTCTTTGCCTCATATTTAACTCTTTTTGCCCAAATATATACCTTAAACTCTTATGGTCCGTATAGATAGTAAACTTACTTCCATACAGATAATGTTTCCAAATCTTAAGAGCGAAAATTATGGCTCCTAACTCTAGGTCATGAGTCGTGTAATTTTCTTCGTGCTTTTTCAATTGCCTAGAGGCATACGCAATTACCTTTTTGCGTTGCATCAATACACATCCATATCCTAATTTTGAAGCATCACAATATACTTCAAAATCCTCAGTTCCTTCGGGTAAAGCTAAAATTGGAGCATTTGTCAATTGGTGCTTTAGAATCCTAAAAGCTTCCTCTTGTCTAGATCCCCATTCAAACTTAACGGCTTTACAGGTTAGCTTAGTTAAAGGTACAACTATCCTAGAGAAATCTTTAATAAATCGTCTATATTATCCAGCTAAGCCTAGAAAACTTCTAACTTCCATAGTCGTTCGTGGAGCTTTCCAATTTGTGATTGCTTCTATTTTAGCAGGATCTACGTGAATTCCTTCGTGATTCACCATATGACCTAAAAATTGCACTTCTTGTAGCCAGAATTCACACTTTGAGAATTTGGCATAAAGCTTTTCCTTTCTTAATAAAGTTAAGAGTGCATGTAAGTGCTCACAATGTTCCTCCTGACTTTTGGAATAAATGAGTATATCGTCAATGAACACGATTACAAATTTATCCAAGTATGGTTTACAGATTCTATTCATCATGTCCATAAATGCGGCTGGAGCATTTGTAAATCCAAAGGGCATGACTGTAAACTCATAATGACCATACCTAGTTCTGAAAGCAGTTTTAGGTATGTCCTCCTCTTGTATTTTCAATTGGTGATATCCAGATCTTAAATCTATCTTAGAGAAATACCTAGCTCCTTGCAATTGATCAAAAAGATCATCAATCCTAGGTAATGGGTATCGGTTCTTAATTGTGACTTTATTCAATTCTCTATAATCAATACACATTCTCATCGATCCATCTTTCTTTTTCACAAACAACACTGGTGCACCCCAAGGGGATGAACTAGGTTGTATGAATCCATTGCTTAGTAATTCATCTAATTGCTTTTTCAAGTCTAGCATTTCGGTAGGTGCTAATCGATAAGGTGTCTTAGCTATTGGTGTAGTACCTGGAATTAAATGAATTCTAAACTCTACTTCTCTATCAGGTGGTAAACCAGGTAATTCTTCAGGAAAAACATCTGGGTATTCTAAAACTATAGGGATGTCCTGGAGTTCCTTAATTTTAGTGTTAATGATTACAGAAATCATATACACCATTTCTTGTTTCCTTGAATAACTAGCCAATTTCATTACTGAAATGAATTTCAGTGGCTTTCGAGGTCTATCTCCTGTAATTAGGATTACTTCTCCTGTGGGGGTACGGATTTCTACGGAATTCTTATCACACAGGATTCGAGCATGGTTGGCTATTAACCAATCCATTCCTAACACTACATCGAATCCGGCTAAATTCATAGGTAACAGGTTTGCAGAAAACTTATGACCTAACAATTCTATCTTTCCTTCTTGCAAAACCATGTCTATGTTGACAGAACTTCCATCTGCCGTTTCAACAGTAAAGATCTGCCTAAGGGTAGTTAGAGGTAAGTTAAGAGCTTGGCAGAATGCAGTATTAATGAAACTTTGGTTTGCACCAGAATCAAATAATACTTTTGCATAGACGTTATGCACTAAGAACGTACCCGCTATCACGTCTGGAATGAGTTCGGCTTCTTGAGTGGTCAGCTGGAATGCTCGTGCATTTTTCTTAGTAGTTCCTTCGGTTGTTTTAGCTCTACTGTCTGCTGGTTTAGCTAACTTAGGACATTCAGACTGGAAATGTCCTGTTTCTCTGCAGTTATAACAAATTCTTGTTTTCCTTCTGCAGTCCTCTTCCCGATGTCCTTTCGCCTTGCAGAAGTTGCAAAATATATTGCACTGTCCATAGTGTTTCTTTTTGCAATTTCTGCAGAAAGGAGGTGATGAGGATTGCCCTGTTCCCCTCTTTTTGAACTTATTGTTACTATTACCCACGCGAAATCCTTGGGTAATCTTCTGAGCCAATTCCTTCTTGCGATCTTCCTCTCTGGTGCGGACTAGTTCATCTGTTAAGGTATTAGCTAATTCCACAGCATCGTCAATCGTGCGTGGTCTCGCAGCTTTAACGAAGTTACGGATTTCTCCGATTAATCCCCAAATATAACGGGAAATAAGTACCGGTTCTGGCGAAGCCAGGGAAGGTACCACTCTCGCATATTCGAAGAATGTCGAAGTATATCCTCGACAGTCTACACCTATCATACGATGACTCAGGAACCTGTTTGCCATTTGTTCCTTTTCGTATTCGGGACAGAATTTTCTTTCGACAAGACTCTTAAATTCTTCCCAATTCATCGCATAGGCCACCCTTCTTCCTTTTGCTTGTAGCACCGTGTTCCACCATTCTAGCGCCCCTTCTTTGAACAAGTTTGATGCATACATCACTTGATCTTCTTCAGCACATTTACTTATTGCAATTACTGCCTCGGTTTTCTCTAACCAACGCAGTGTTGCAGTTGCCCCTTCATTACCTGCAAATTCTGCGGGTTTACAGGCAAGAAATTCTTTGTAAGTGCAACCAGGCGTTGCAGCTTTCATTTTCTTAGGGAGTGGGGCCTGTTGTGGATCATGATCATCATGATTGCTACCTCCATTTATGCTGTTACTGCCGTTATCTTCCGGAGTACGTTTACTAGGAATTAATTGTGGTTCAGCAGGTTTCTGAACAGCAGCCACAATTTCTGGAATAGCATTGGCTATCCCTTGAGCAATAAAGTGCTCAATATCTTGTCTACTTATATATTGATCTTCCTGATTTTGCTCAGACTGATTTACTTCATTAACTGGTTCACTATTAGCGTTTTCCATCTGCTAATTAGTTTTAATAGAAATTATTAGTTTTTAATTATTGATAACAAAATCACAGATAAACACATAGATCAGTATAACATGCAAGCATAGCCAAAATTGTCGATGCCTCGACTTCTGTTTTGTTTTATATATTATACCTGCTTTAATACACACTTTTTATCTTACAGTGTTTTATTGCCCATTTTACAGAATCAGTTTTACTATATTAGTTATAATACAAACAAACTTCTCCAAACCCCTCCTATCTTTTGGTTTGCTGGCAGTTTCAGTAACGACGCTCCCTCTCGTCGTACTTCCAAGAGATCTGCTCCCCCATTTCCCGGATCCTATTCCCGGTGCCTATCAGTTCTTCACCAAACTGACGTAGTTCAGCTAAATTTTCATAGCTCATTGGCGGATTAGGGATAGGTTCTGGATCAAATTGTGGGAGAAAACTATAGGGACTATTAACTATATTTTGGAATTGCCAGTCATTGGTCCACCATTCCTCCATTTGGCCTAATGGTCGGGTGTGAACTAGTGGGTCTGGAATAGCTGGTCCTAGGTTTATTGGAAATTGGGCTGTAGCAGGATAAGAGAAGAGATTATCGTTGATAGGCTCTAGAACATCACAATTATCCAGTAGGCGGTCTATTTCGTCCTGGAATGTGATTTCCTCAGACTGTTTAGAGCTTTCTCCAATCTCTATTCCCTTTGCTTTAGGTCTATCCCTATTTCTGCTGGCTTGGAACTTTCTCTGGTTTCTATTTCTTTTCCCTTGCTCACACTAATTTTCTATTTTAGGGATTCTTCTAGGTTTCCTTCTGCGCACTTTTCGCCACCCTACATATCTTCTCTTCTTTTTAGGTTTTGCTTTTTCCAGCGGTGGAGCTTGGAATTCTTGCGGTTCCTCTATGTCAGCAACGTAACCAGTGAAGTTGTGGGAGACTTCAATTGGCACAGGATAGAGGTTGAGATTCTGAAATGCTTCTGACATCTCATTCATGCTGTACGGCATATATGCAAAATGCACAAAATGCTAAGTTAAAACTTTGGAACAAAGCTTAACAAATAAACATTTTTATTGCACACCAACTTGTACAACATAACAGCAAGCAGAACACACTCAGATCTATTTATTTATTTACTGGGAAGTACTTATTTCTAGATTTAGAGCTTAAAGATTTGCATTTTCTGCTACAGTAGCGAGCAGATACAGATTTGCCCATTTTTCATCTAAGTTATTTTCCCCTGGTGGATTACTGTTAATTTCCTGAATTTCTGGGTTAAACCTCACTCTCTTGGTTTGGGGTTTCTTTTTCTCTTGACCCTTCCTAATAATCAAATTCCTTTTCTCTGGTGTAAGTGAGTTTTCATAATTTGCCTTACGGACAAAGATTCCTTCCTCTGACTTGACGGAAGTTTTGGAGGAAGAGGTTCCCTGTTCTTTAGGTGTACTATCTAATTTGCGATAGATAGCAGAAATCTTTTGTTTACCCATACTGTAATTTTAACAATTAATCAGTTAATAAGCATATATTCACAGAATGTCAAATAAAATTTTCAATAAACTTAAATTAATTAGAACAGTGAACTTAATCAGTAAGCTTAAAACAGTGGCTCTGATACCACCTTTTTCCTGTCACGGCCCCCGACCCGGTTTGACCCGTTTCAGGAGCCGCGGGACAGGAATCCCGTGGTATTTAATTTAGGCGACAGCGGAAGTCTTTTTAAAAACAGGATCTTTCAATAATTTAAACTGCTCGTTTTATAATGTAGGGATAAGTTCCCGAAATTTACAATAATGTGATTTCACAGAGAAATCTTTATTTTCAAAACATGTTCATTTATTTATTTACATTGAGCCACTTTTCTAAGCTGGGAGTGCTCCACGGCACTTTTCTTTGCTCATACCAGATCACCTGAAACATGTTTGAAAAAGGTTTTGTCAGCGGGGAAATACTGAGTGAATCATTCAGTTTACTGAAAACGACACATTTGTTATAATCTACAGTATTAAGGGGAATTACAATGTTTCTGATATCAAACCAACTACCCACAGTATTTGTCACTCGACCATCCATTGCCTAGCCCATTTGTCCAATGGTGTCTGTGACTGTGGTCAGATCACCCCTTGGCCACCCGTTTGTCCAAGTGTGACGGGAAATAAGTAATGTATACAAAACCCCACATACCGGCTGTAACTTGGTGATTACATAGACTTAATCACTGTAACTATAACTTTAAAAATATCTTGGAGTTTTGTAAAACAGTTTGATAAAAAGAAAATGTCTCACAAACTGTGAGAAAAGAGTTTATAAAAGAGGAATGACTCACATTGCAGATTTACGAGCAGAGTATAAGCTTTACTGATTAACCTTCTAACTTAATTTAAATAACAATGCACACACAAACGGGATTAGTAACTAATTCAGCAGTTACGTCAATTCACGAGATTAAACCCTCACAACCATTATCAAGTGCGATACTTAACAATTCAATGAATTCACAACGAATGACAGAGCATAGTCCGAATTCGAACAGCACTCAAACATTCAAGTTGAAATCACAATGAATAATAAAGTACAAGCTCAATTTGAGCAGCACTCGGACAATCGTTGGATAGTTATAATCGATCGGACGTTGAATCGTAATAGCGATCGAGTTATTACCCTGATTGCGGCAGCACTTCGTGATCGTGTGTGTGTTTATTGTGGTATTATGGCCTTAACTCGACGTACAGACAGCAACTTTATGTCGTTTTAACTTCTACAGGTGAGTGCCAAGGTCGGCTATTTATAGCCAGAATTTGGCCTTGCTTACGGACCGTAAGCCTGATCCCTTACGGTCCGTAAGGGATACCTAAATGTCCTAGACTTGCCATGCATGGGAGTAGCTTGGGTGAATCAAAACAATTGGCCAATCAGAAGTTTGCAACGTTTTATTTTAGATAATTATCAACTAGGGTTTGCCCCCCTCGAGTTTTAGGGGCCCTGATCCTGATTCCGATCATTCTGAAAATTTTAGGGCTAGTGCAGAATTAATTGGGTGTCTCAATTAGGGTTTTCTTATTGACTAATTATTGTCCTAATTATTGATTTTAGTGGCAGTTGTTACAGGTGGAGTTCGGAATCGAGTTAATTCCGGGCGCAAAACCCGTAGCTAAGGCACCATACCGACTCGCGCCTTCGGAATTACAAGAATTAATGTCCCAAATTCAAGATCTACTTGACAAGGGATTTATAAGGCCGAGTGTGTCTCCTTGGGGCGCACCGGTACTGTTCGTGAGAAAGAAAGACGGGAGCATGCGGATGTGTATCGATTACCGGGAGTTAAACTAATTCACGGTAAAGAACCGATACCCGCTCCCGAGGATAGATGATTTATTCGACCAATTACAAGGTGCGAACTGGTTTTCAAAAATCGACCTTAGATCTGGGTATCACCAACTAAAGGTCAAAGAAGAAGATGTACCGAAGACAGCTTTCCGCACGAGGTACGAACATTACGAATTCCTCGTGATGTCCTTTGGGCTAACAAATGCACCCGCAGCTTTCATGGACCTCATGAACCAGGTTTGCAAGCCAATGTTGGATAAGTCGGTCATCGTGTTTATCGATGATATTTTGGTGTATTCGAGAAGTGAAGCTGAACACGCACATCACTTGCAAGAAGTGTTAGAGACACTTAGACGAGAAAAGCTGTATGCGAAATTCTCTAAGTGTGCCTTTTGGTTACGAGAGGTACAATTCTTGGGCCACATCATAAGTGCCGACGGAGTATTGGTGGATCCGTCCAAGATCGAGGCGGTGTCAAAATGGAGTCCCCCGAAGAACCCTTCGGAAATTAGAAGCTTTTTGGGACTCGCAGGATACTATAGGAGATTCATTCAAGATTTCTCCAAGATTGCTTCACCACTAACAAAGCTAAACCGGAAGGAAGAAAAGTTCGTTTGGGGTGTCGATCAAGAAAGAGCGTTTCAAACGCTAAAAGAGAAGTTAACACAAGCTCCGGTGCTGACATTGCCAGACGGAGTTGAAGACTTAGTAGTTTATTCCGATGCTTCACTATCGGGGCTCGGATGCGTTTTGATGCTACGCGGCAAAGTTATAGCTTATGCCTCGAGGCAATTGAAGACATACGAGAAGAAATATCCCACGCACGACCTTGAGCTGGCTGCGGTGATATTTGCCTTAAAAATATGGAGGAACTACTTATATGGGGTAAAGTGCACCATATTCACCGATCACAAGAGCTTAAAATACTTCTTCGATCAAAGGGAGTTAAATATGCGACAACGGCGATGGTAGGAAACGGTGAAAGATTTCGACTGCGAAATACATTACCACCCCGGGAAGGCAAATGTGGTAGCGGATGCTCTGAGCAGAAAAGCGGACTATGTCCCAATACGAGTAAGATCGATGTAGCTTGTGGTGACCTCGGGCATACTTGAACGTATCCGAGAGGCGCAATCAGAAGCGGTAAAAGAAGAGAATTGGAAGAAAGAAAGAATAATTGGTCAGTTGAAAGATTTATCGGATGGGAATAACGGGCTGAAGACTCGATCCGGGAGGATATGGGTTCCAAATACTTGTGGGGTAAAGACGCTTCTACTGAATGAAGCTCATAAATCCCGATATTCAATTCATCCGGGTGCGACCAAGATGTATAATGATTTAAAACAAAACTATTGGTGGCCCGGGATGAAAAGAGATATTGTGAAATATGTGGAGAAGTGTCTAACCTGTTTGCAAGTCAAAGCGGAGCACCAGAAACCATATGGTAAGTTACAACCATTGGACATCCCAGTTTGGAAATGGGAACAACTCACCATGGATTTGTTGACCAAATTGCCCAAAACCAACCGTGGGTTCGATGCTATATGGGTAGTCGTAGACAGATTGACGAAAAGTGCTCACTTTATTCCGATACGTGAGACTTACACATCCGAGAAGATGTCGGAGGTGTATACCAATGAAATTATAGCACGTCATGGAGTACCGATATCCATCGTATCGAACCGAGATACTCGATTTACTTCAAATTTTTGGCGCGAGTTCCAAGAACAAATGGGAACCAAGCTGTTTATTAGCACCGCTTACCATCCACAAATGGATGGGCAGAGCGAAAGAACAATTCAAACGTTGGAGGATATGCTACGGGCCTGCATTATCGACTTCGGAGGTAGTTGGGATGTCTATCTACCCTTAGTCGAATTTTCATATAACAATAGCTATCACGCAAGCATTAAGATGGCCCCGTATGAGATGTTATATGGTAGAAAGTGCCGAACTCCGGTGTGTTGGGGAGAAGTGGGCCCACGAGGACTAGCACCCACGGATATAATCCGAAGTACTAATGAGAAAATTGAAGTGGTGCGAGCCCATTTGAAGGCGGCCCAAGATAGACAAAAATCTTATGCCGACAAAAGACGAAGACCGATTGAGTTTCAGTTGGGTGATATGGTGATGCTAAAGGTTTCCCCATGGAAGGGCGTTATCAGATTCAGAAAAAGAGGAAAACTAAGCCCGAGGTTTATTGGGCCATTCAAAATCATCGAGCGGGTCGGCAAAGTAGCTTACCGCCTGGAACTACCGGAAGAGTTGAATGGAATACATGGCACGTTTCACGTGTCGCAATTGCGAAAGTGCCTAGCGGACGAAACGGCTTATATCCATTACGACGATATCGAAGTGGATAATAGCCTGAATTATGCGGTGAGACCGGTGGAAATTTTAGATCGAAAGGTCAAATACTTACGAAATAGACAAATCGATCAAGTCAGAATCAAACGGGAGCATAGGAAAGGTTCAGACACTACGTGGGAGTCTGAAGAGGAAATGCGACGTCTCTACTCTACATTATTTGGTACGTACTTCGGTTTCAGGGACGAAACCCTTTTTAAGGGGGGTGGACTTGTAACACCCCGAAAATATAAAACTTTATATTAGAATTATAAAGTATAAATAAACGAAGAAATTACTAACTAGGAATTTTAACCTAGTTAGTTACAAGTCTAGAAATAACTTATAGTAGGGTTAAAAATGCAACTAACTTAATGTTAATCAAAGTGAGGGGCTTAAGTTGTACAAATTGAAACTTAATGTTAATTAAGTCACTGAAATAAACCAAACACCCCCAAAAGAGGGTGCATGATCGTACAAGAACCACAGGGGGCGATCCCCACTCTCTCAAAAACCCTAACCTCACAAAATTGATCAATTGAAGGCTAATCCTTGTTCCAAATCAAAATCTGGATATAGATTCGTGATCCTCATCACAAGGGGGTTACAAGGTATGTAAAAATTTCATGAAAACCCTCAACTTGAATTTCTCATGTAATTGGGAAAAATCTGGATTGTTATTTGCATGTATGTTATTTGGTTAGATTAGGGATAATATAGTGTCTAGAAGTGAAACCTAGACAAATACATGTGAAATCATGCTCAAATTCAGAAAATTCATGAACACCTTGAAGGTGGGTTGTGGGTTTTACAAGATAATGATGAACATTAGGGTTTGAGTTAATAGCCAAAATGGTCCCTGAGGTTTGCTCACTTTTGCCACTTTAGTCCAAAATCCAAAATTTTTAAATCTGGGTCCCTGAGGTTTGCATTTTATTGCCATTTTAGTCCAAATTTCAAAAAGTCCCTTTTTGACTGTTGCAACCAGCCTATTTTATCCTTTTGTGCAGAGGTATTTTGGTCATTTTTATGAGTTATTATAACAAACTGAGATCAAGAACCCAGAATACCCCTGCGCAAAAGGACAAAATAGGCTGGTTGCAACAGTAAAAAAAGGGGGGTTTTGAAATTTGGACTAAAATGGCAACAAAATGCAAACCTCAAGGACCCAGATTTAAAAATTTTGGGTTTTGGACTAAAGTGGCAAAAGTGAGCAAACCTCAGGGACCATTTTGGCTATTAACTCTTAGAGTTTAGAATGATTATCCTAGTGTAATTTGATTATAGAAAGTGATTTCAGAAAAGTATGATGTTTAAATGCTATATGGGGACTTTATTGATGTTAAGTTAGCTAATTAGCAAGCGATGAATTTGAATACAAAAGATATAAAAGATTCTGCCTCTATAGTGTTTGTTGAAATGCCTCAAAGAGGGCTTGAAACTGAATTTTTAAGTTAAAAACGCATAGTTATGATGTATGACAAAATGTGCGTTATATATATGTGAAACCAAGAGTTCTAAACATAAGGTGATTGAACTCTATAGGAAAGGAGGCCGGGGCATCTAGCGGGCAAACCGGTGTGGACGCACGTTTGAAAGGTCTACTTTGAAGGTACGTAACTTGATTAGTTACATTAAACGAGTTATTGATAAGCTTTGTAAAATCTTATCGTTGAATCGAAATTTGCGTTGAATTTATGTTGGTCATGATAGTAATATGAATTAATAGACTTAGTGTAGTCAACGAACCAAATTGGTAGTCATCATAAGTGGATGGTTCCACAAGATGAGCCAACGGTTCTATTAGTTGAGAAATTGTAGTTTTAAGCGTTCTAGTAGTCGACAATGGCGACAACAATCACAATGGCATTTAAACCATGAAATTGGTAAGAAATGCGGGTGATAACAAGCCTCGGATGTTGGGCATAAGGCGCCATAGGGTTATTAGATAGATGGTTGCAAAAATGTGTAAGGATAGAATGGGTCAAATAATTACATAGTGATATTTGATCTTTCGGTCCGTAAAAGTTAAATTCTTGGGTATCAAATTTATAATAGTTATGTAGATATTGAATTTACAGACGCCTAGGAAAAAGAATCACCTAAAACAGGCTTACGAGTCAAAAGATATGATAGTTTTAAGTTTGTAAACTGAGATTAGTGATGCTGAACTGATATACAGCAACCAGCAACAACCTTCTGTCAAAATTAGGTCGTCGCGCTGCGCGACGGATGAGAACAAAACTCGTCGCGCTACGCGACGGGTGGTGGCGCTACGCGACCACCTTGGGTGGTCCTCGTCGTGCTAAGCGACCATCCATGGTGCTTGGATTTTGTTGTTTTTGCATATTTTTGAGTTTGGAACTTAACCGAACTTATATTTAAGGTGTCAAAACTAATCTTTTGTGTGGTTTTGACCATAGGTGACGATGGACCTAATCCAGATGGCGATCAAGCATCACCGAACACTACATTCTGAAGCTTCCGCAATGTTTTAAATAATTAATAGACTTTGTGTATGGGTTGTAAACAATTTCTAAACTACTTTTGGAACGTTTTTAACTTAGTCGTTAGTTGACTAAGGTGCATACTATTTATGAACTTCTTTAATGAAAGTTATGTTATTTAAGTAATATTTTATTTGAAATGGTATGATTTACTATTAAAATCAAGTAAAATTAGACGGGTGTTACAAATATTTTGTAAGTTACGTTCTTGCGTTCGGTTTCACAATATTATGTGTGTAACTTATATATTTATTCCTTGTGATTTTTGGTAATATTTTAGGATTGTAAATTTCTTGGTATTTGTTAAGTTATATTATTTTAAATCCTAAAATAATATAACTAATACATAAAGTATACAAATAATCACACACAATGTGTCTTTAATGTAAATATATATTCTAAATACATATTTATCCATTTTTATTTATAAAACCAACCTCCAATATTTGTATTTTTTTGTAACAAAATCTATGGCAAGGTTTATATTGAAAACTCATGATCAAAATACACTTGTAAATATTGGTTTGAAAATATTTTTCTAAGTGTTTATATTTTTAGAAAATTTTGCCATAGTTTCCCCTAAAAATGGAGGTGTCCATGCTATTAAAGCATATCATTTTCTTTTTAAAAATCATCACAAACAATCAATAATCAATCTTAGACAACTTACACTTACCAAGTGCCAAAACAATTCTATTTACATACTAATCATGAACTTGAACTTTCATAAAAACTTGTATTAACTTACTAGGGCTTTTAGTAGGTTTAGTTACCCTTTAAAATGTATTTACTTCTTTAAAAATCTCATTTTGAAAGATTTAGGTGTTTACAACTTACTAGATGATTTTTACAAAAATCATTCTTTTGAATTTTTCTTGTAAACAATGTATTCTTATACTTGTTTCACCACTAGAAACATGGTTAGTTTCTTTAAAAACAATATTTATGTAAATCTTGTGATTTAACTTAGTTTCTTGAGAAACTAGTTTTGAAATCATCCAAGTTTATGACTAGTAAACATGTTGCATACTACATCATACACAAAATCATTTTCATTTTTCAAGTTCATGAAAACATATAGCATGATGATCTTGATCTTTCACAAGATCATCACCTTAACTTACTAGATCATGTGTTTAATCACAATCTAGTAGGTTTCTTATGATGTCTAACATCACTAACACAAATCATCAATCATCAAGAAGCAAATCAACACAAATCAACATGTATTCGTATGTTAATAAGCTTATGTTAAAGATTCATGATTATCTTCTTTAGTGTTCTTCAAGATTAACAATGTTCATCATCTATTAACCATCAAAATATGAAGTAACAAGAGATCATAAGGGCCTTACTACTAGCTCTATGGCTAGGGATGAACACAAGATGTTGAAGATGACAAATGGGTTGGATAATAGTGTCACGCTCTTATTTTCCACGTGTCACCGGTGGGCCCGGTGGGGGTTCCGTGACGTAGTTGATATCGTCATAGTCAAACATACAATATATAAATGCACATCGGAAGCAAAGAAAGATTTATTTCAACTTAATAATATTGTAATATCCAAGTATCACAAAATAGTCGAAATAGATCTACAGGCGGATCCAAACAAAAAGGAAACTTTATTTCAACAGACTTCATGCATCCTAAGCTTGCGAGACTTCTACGGATGCTAAGGAGTGGCCAGCCTATTACGCGTAGTACCTGCACTTAGCCTTTTTGGAAAATACGTCAGTTTACACTGGTAAATACAATTTAACTGACACATTTTGAAAATGTTTAAAATTGATTTAAATGCCCGTGGCACAAAACTTTTTATAACTTGGGATAATTATTTGCTTAATAATCTTGTAAAAGAGTTACATGTCTGTTATGCGTTCAGTTGCCCGGGTCATGCATGGTTAAAGATTAATAGACACACCACTTAATATAATTCCGCCGCGAGACTTCTCTCGACCGAAGAGTATACTTATTGAAATGCACTACGGGTGTACGCCTACACCCGTGTGCTAAGGTCGTGGCCATTCTTTGAATGATGCCAAGGATATCCGGGACATGGTCATTAAACCCCCAAAGGCGTTAAACAAACAAAACAGCATTTTCAAACGGGTTAATTTCACAACACTTAACCACCGACTGGTTAAGGTCAATTCCCCGACCAAGCGGTATTTTATATACCGTACCCCAAGCCCGTATAGGGAAAATAAGTTAAATGTATTTACCTGAGTAAAGTATAAATCAAATACAGCAAGTGCACGTAGCTTTTACTGGGCTCCTAGATCTGGAAATTAAGGTTGTAATAACCTATTAGAATCCTAACGGGTCTTAAGCTTAGACCGGTTAGATTTATATAAAGATTACGGTTTTAAACGCACGATAAGGCAAAGACCGTTTTAGAATGTGGTTTTGACCCAACAAGCTTGCATGCTTGTTTAATATGGGTAACATAATCACATTCTGTATTTTGAGACCAAAATGATATGGTTTGACCCGTTCTGGCTAAAATGAGTAAACCAGTTACATAAGCCGATCCGAACGCGTAAAGTGCATAACGAGTAACCATAAGAGTCAAATACAAGTTTCTGAAGTTAATATGCCTAAAATATGTTGTGATATCAGAATGATACCTTCCATTATGCCCCGAATGGTTTTAAACCCAAACTATGCCTCACAAGGGCATTTTGGTCATTTTAAAGGGTGTAAAAGAGTTTAAATAATAACCTGAGTTACAGGTCTGATTAATTTAGTAAATATGCTTAATTTACTAAGTCATAACAGTAGGGTATCAAGTATATGTGAAATTTATCACTTCTAACCATTCTATGCTCCGAAGGGCATTTTGGTAATTTCACCTAGGCCTAAAAGGTCAAAACTGGAAATCTGAGTTTAAATTATTTTCCTACTGTTCAAAATATAAAAATTTACTGATTAAATCAATAGGTTTCAACCCCTTATGCTTGTCACGTCCCCCGACCCCATCTGGCCGGAATCGGTGACGTGAGCAGTCCAGTGGTACCGGTGATTATTTTGAAAAACATTGCAGCGGAAATTTCATCAGGACCGTGAGTTAGGAAAAATATCAGAGTTTAGAAACACCGGATTTTATTTAAATAGATGGAATAAATTCCATGTTTTACAAAGGTAGCTTTTTAATAAAAACAATATTTCTTAATTTGATTTAATTAATAAAATAAGCCACTTCTTGAAGTCTTTTAGTGCCGGATCCAATCCTTACTCCAATCTACTGTAATTACCTGAAACGCGTTTTAAAAAGGTTTTGTCAGCGGGAAATACTGAGTGAATCATTCAGTTTACTAAAATGACTCATTTATTATAATTTACAGTATTAAGAGTTTTTACATATGTTTCAGATATCAACCAACTACCCACAGTATTTGTCACTCGACCGTATCTGTGACTGTGGTCATATCACCATTGGCTGCCCCAATGAATGATGTATATCACTTAATTTTAGGTTCGCCCACCTAATGTGATTAAAACAGTAGTAATGTGCACAATACCCCACATACTGGCTGTAATTTGGTGATTACATAAACTTAATCACTGTAATTATAATTCTGAAAATAATTTGGAGTATTGTAAAACAATTGATAAAAAGAGAATGACTCACTTTATAAGCATGCAAGATTGAGTTAACAAACTTCTTGATTCTACTTCTTCCGATAATTAAGCATGCACTTTATTATTCTGGATCTTCTGATGTTTTAATAGTTTGTTTGATTGCGAGTGTGTAGTGGGGAGTATTTTCAGTAGTTAAACATATAGTTTAACAGAATGGAATACGTATTTGTGTATAACCCAAATCAAACCTTAACGGTAGTCACGAGATTCGAACCTTAACGAAATTCACAAAGTATAGTCTTGTTTAGACAGCATTTTGGCATCCGTTTTAACGAACTCACAAAATACAATACTTTGGCATCCGTTAGTTGGTTCATGAATCGATCGGACAGAACATCGCATCGGTGATTATTGGTTAGAACACCAACGTATAGAGAGAAGAAGAAAGAAATGAGCAAAGAAAAATGAATCCTAAGCTTCCTATTTATAGGTAGAAAATAGGAAATTTCTAGGAAGTTTCCCTTGTATTTCTAGGAAGTTTCCCTTGTATTTCTAGAAAGTTTCCTATAGCTTTTCTAGGAAGTTACTTATATCTTCTAGGAAGCTTCCTATCCACAGATATCTATCCTCTTACACCTTCCTAGCACCTTCCTTCGGTATTATCTATTATATATTTATATATATTTCTATTTAGGTGATTAGTAGATCTTACATAGCTTAATTAATCTTGCTTAACTCAATTAATCGTACTTAACTTAATTAATCTAGTTTAACTTAATTAATCTGGATTAACTTAATTAATCTTGATTAACTAATTAATTAATCATACTTAATTTAATTAACAGATTAATTAATCTACTCAGCTAACTTAATTGCTTAGTTTATTTAACTATTAAGTATTCTAGCAGTTTCCTGATTACGAATTCTAATTTCTAGACACAATGGAACTCGTATTAGTGTATTAACTCAATTCAACTTTAACGATAATAACGAAATAAAACCCTCACAACGATTTACAAGTGCAATACTTAACAATTCAGCGGATTCACAACGAATGACAGAGTATAGCCCGAGTTCGGACAGCACTCAAACATTCAAGTCGAAATCACGATGAATAACAAAGTATAACTCAATTTGAGTAGCACTCAGATAATCGTTGGATAGTTATTATCGATCGGATAAAGTATCGTACCAGTGATTAGAGTTATTACCCTAATAACGGGCAGAGTTTAGCCTATTGATTTAGCCTTGTAACCTAGTGCACACGAACTAGGTAGGTAACTTAATACAGCATTTACGATAACTCACGAGATCAAATTCTCACAACGAACGACAAAGTGCTATACTTAAACATCCATCGAATTAACGACGAACGACAAAGTATAACGCTAATGTGGGCGGCACTTAAGCATCCATTGGATATATTGATCGGTCGGAAAATGAATCGTAATAGCGATCGAGTTAATACCCGGTATTGTAGCAGCACCCCGCTACACTAATTTGTGATTTGTGTGTGTTTAATTGTACTACTACTGCTCTAATTCGACGTACACAGTGAGAATTGACGTCGTTTCAATCACAGAAAGCAAGTGCCAATGTCTACTATTTATACACGAAATTTGGCAGGCTTACGGACCGTAAGCCATATCCCTTACGGTCCGTAAGGGACGCAATCTAATTTATAG
This sequence comes from Helianthus annuus, assembly GCF_002127325.2. NCBI lineage: Eukaryota > Viridiplantae > Streptophyta > Magnoliopsida > Asterales > Asteraceae > Helianthus > Helianthus annuus. The sequence goes on along the minus strand of NC_035435.2, from coordinate 53,919,707 downwards.
GCTGCCTAGGTTCGGGACTAGCTTTGCTGAGTTGACACTTTTCTCAAACGAATTTTAGACAGCGAGAATTGTTGATAATCGTCACTAGGGTTTACCCCCCTTGAGTTTTAGGGGCCCTGATCCTGATTCCGATTGTTCTGAAAATTTTAGGGATTGTGTAGAATCACTTGGGTGTCTTAATTAGGGTTTCCATAATAGATAATTATCATCCTAATTTATTGATTTTAGTGAGAGTTGTTACATCCTCCCCACCTTAATAAAAATCTCGTCCTCGAGATTTGGACTATGATATTTTCTTGGGATTATGTTTCTTCTTTTAATTTAAGAGAAATAATGTATCGTGGAATGGAATCAAAAGATATTTTGAGGGGTAAGCATTTTGAAAATTTCAAGGAGGCGAATCTGGATATTTCAAAAGATGGGACATTCCGATGAAATGATATAGTTTCCAAGGTGATTATGTTTAAGCCAAAAGATATATGATCGATAGATTTTTAAAATGAATGTGAAGAACTTTTTGGAATTAATATATTTTTTTTTGTCAGAAGAAAACTTACTTGATTGGTACTTAAGGAAGATTGACAGGTTCAAAATGAAATGAAAATATGAAAATGATTCGTCAAATATTGAATTATGATATGAGAAATTCAATGTGCTGTAATGGGTGATTTGTAAGAATACATGAAAAGACAATAAAGTTAGTGTATTTTCGTCTTAATACATAATTGTATTCAGATGATTTTAATCAAAATGTTTGATTAAAGATAGATGATATTTTGATTTACTAAATACCTTTTCCTTTTATGTTATCATAAAGTAGAATAATAAATAGATATAGATAGGTTTAAAATATCAAATCCGTGGTAAATTTTGACAAAATAATGATATATGTTTTATAAATAGGTTTACCCAAGATTCTAGAACTTACGATTATCATTTTTAAGTGTGTTTAACTATAAAATTTTATAATAGGGCATTTTAATAAATGTTTATTTTAATATCAAGCATACTTAAATATTGGCTTGCGTAAATAACATTTGATATTTTAATATATATATATATATATATTATAAAAGAATATTTCTATAAGTATTTAATGGTTTTATGAAAAATATGTCTTCTCTTTACAGTACAAAGTATATATATTTCTATATATATAATAAAAATATTTTTTATATATAATTGAAATTTACTGAATAAGTATGATGACTTTTATAAATAGTTATTATCATGGTTGGATATTGGTTAGTGCTGCCTTGTTTAAGCATAGGTGGCCAGTCCATGCCTAACTAAGGCTAGTCTACCCAATACCTGTCCTTGACAATAATAATATTAACACCATTATTATTAATATTTTATTACAAATATTATTTAAAAATAATAATAATCTTTAAACGAGATTAGCGAAATCTTCAAATTTTGTGAAAAATGTCACCACAAGGTGATCGTAAAATGATTTGATGAATTCAAAGACTAAACAAGCATGTTATGGTTCAAGAGAATTGAAATGCTTGTTGGGACTATTTTGAATATGATGGCTTCAATCCATCATATGGGACTTTGAATTGAATATGTAATGCGAGCAAGTTCAAACAATTGAACTTGGTGTAAACAAAACGAGTTCATGTATCAATAAGAAATTTTGGATATGGTTACAACAAAAACCATGTATGCTAAAGGAAATTGAATTTTTCCAGAAACTTATTGACTCGATATCAAAGAGTCAACATTTTGCAATAAACGTGTTTTATAAATGCAAAAATCAAGTATACTGACATGATATTTGAACTTTTGATAAAAATAACAAATTGGGATGATGCCCTCCTATGATTTTCATAATTCAAATGAACCACATGCGCAACAAACAGTGCATGTGTAGCGTGTGGATTTATCAAGAAATGAAATGGATCAATATTTGCTACTATGAAAGAAATCTTTATGGTATGATAACCAGAAGTAGAAACACGAAAGAATTGCACCGATAGAAATATAAGAACTTTATCTGGAACTTCGTGTGATAACCTTTGTTAAGTGACATTACCAAAGAATGTCGAATGAAATGAAATAGGGAATTTGCAAAGGTATATGACTTCTTTTGTAGTGCCAATAATTATGACTATAATTAGACTGTGCACCGATGGTTGTGAAATATTGTTCCAACGTACCTCAGCGATATTTTGATCGTTTGTAACATCAGGTGGCAAAGTGCCGCTTTTTGATTTAGGAGTTCTTTTACTGATGGAATTAGTATTGGTGTCATCGTGCCTAATTTATATTTTCCAAAGGTCTTGCGTTGGAAGTCGTGTGTGATAAACTTAGATGTCTGTAGACATATAATTTAAGTTTCATGTGTTTTCTTGTGTATTAGCACAACTTTACATGCTTCTTACTTGCGTTAATAGTTTATGGTAAGCATTGGAATTTCATATATTTTTGATGGTGTCCCAACTTAATGGGTTTCCAGTATTATTTTGTTGTTTGATATCGAAATTAAAGATATATGCGAGAGATTCCTGATAAAGAAATCTATATACATATGCTTGTGCTTTATTCTTAATTGACTTTTGGAATTCCTTATAGATATACATATCTATATTATATATTTCACATGTTGTAATATACATACATTTCATAAGGTTAAATGTATATAATAGATTCATATTTCCAAAGTAAGTCAGATATCAGCTCATGATATTATTTAGGGAAATCTTGTTACTTGTTTGACATACTATGTACCCTGTCTTATCCGGTTCGCGCCGGAGAGGTAATCTCAGTATATCCGGACAAGCTGGAGAGTCTGCTACTCTATACCCAGTTTTGCCGGAGAAAATTTTCTATTTCCCATAAATAGTATCTTTTCAAGATTTTTAAAAGTGCCTCTTTTATTAGGGCTTTTATCCAGAATCAAGGAAATTTGTATTTCCCTAACATATCTTATTCTCGACCAAATAATATCAATAAGCAAGAAGCAATTACGTGCTATTGCCTGCTAATCGTCATTTTTATGGAATACCAATATCCATTACATTGTACTTATATAAGTAATTTACCTTAAAGTTTATTTAAGGCAAAATTCTTAAGTTCAAGTCTAAATATTATCCGGAGTGCTATCAGATAATATTAAGTTTCTAATTCTCCGTTTAAATTTAGGTATTATTATAACACCTAATTGTGTAAACAAATGGCTTAGCTTATACGAAGGCATCTTTTTCTTATGTTCAAGTCTAACTGCTATCGGTTGTGCTACCATATAACAGTAATCTCCTAACACTTTTTATTTAAGCTTAAGTATTATTATCACAACACATAGGCTTAAAGTAGTGGCTTAGCTCTGATACCACCTTCTATCACGTCCCCCGACCCCATCTGGCCGGAATCGGTGACGTGAGCAATCCAGTGGTACCGGTGATTATTTTGAAAAACATTGCAGCGGAAATTTCATCAGGACCGTGAGTTAGGAAAAATATCAGAGTTTAGAAACACCGGATTTTATTTAAATAGATGGAATAAATTCCATGTTTTACGAAGGTAGCTTTTTAATAAAAACAATATTTCTTAATTTGATTTAATTAATAAAATAAGCCACTTCTTGAAGTCTTTTAGTGCCGGATCCAATCCTTACTCCAATCTACTGTAATTACCTGAAACGCGTTTTAAAAAGGTTTTGTCAGCGGGAAATACTGAGTGAATCATTCAGTTTACTAAAATGACTCATTTATTATAATTTACAGTATTAAGAGTTTTTACATATGTTTCAGATATCAACCAACTACCCACAGTATTTGTCACTCGACCGTATCTGTGACTGTGGTCATATCACCATTGGCTGCCCCAATGAATGACGTATATCACTTAATTTTAGGTTCGCCCACCTAATGTGATTAAAACAGTAGTAATGTGCACAATACCCCACATACTGGCTGTAATTTGGTGATTACATAAACTTAATCACTGTAATTATAATTCTGAAAATAATTTGGAGTATTGTAAAACAGTTGATAAAAAGAGAATGACTCACTTTATAAGCATGCAAGATTGAGTTAACAAACTTCTTGATTTAAGCATAGGTGGATATTGGTTAGTGCTGTCTTATTTAAGCATAGGTGGCCAGTCCATGCCTAACTAAGGCTAGTCTACCCAATACCTGTCCTTGACAATAATAATATTAACACCATTATTATTAATATTTTATTACAAATATTAGTTAAAAATAATAATAATCTTTAAACGAGATTAGCGAAATCTTCAAATTTTGTGAAAAATGTCACCACAAGGTGATCGTAAAATGATTTGATGAATTCAAAGACTAAACAAGCATGTTATGGTTCAAGAGAATTGAAGTGCTTGTTGGGACTATTTTGAATATGATGGCTTCAATCCATCATATGGGACTTTGAATTGAATACGTAATGCGAGCAAGTTCAAACAATTGAACTTGGTGTAAACAAAACGAGTTCATGTATCAATAAGAAATTTTGGATATGGTTACAACAAAAACCATGTATGCTAAAGGAAATTGAGTTTTTCAAGAAACTTATTGACTCGATATCAAAGAGTCAACGTTTTGCAATAAACGTGTTTTATAAATGCAAAAATCAAGTATACTGACATGATATTTGAACTTTTGATAAAAATAACAAATTGGAATGATGCCCTCCTATGATTTTCATAATTCAAATGAACCATATGCGCAACAAACAGTGCATGTGTAGCGTGTGGATTTATCAAGAAATGAAATGGATCAATATTTGCTACTATGAAAGAAATCTTTATGGTATGATAACCAGAAGTAGAAACACGAAAGAATTGCACCGAAAGAAATATAAGAACTTTATCTGGAACTTCGTGTGATAACCTTTGTTAAGTGACATTACCAACGAATGTCGAATGAAATGAAATAGGGAATTTGCAAAGGTATATGACTTCTTTTGTAGTGCCAATAATTATGACTATAATTAGACTGTGCACCGATGGTTGTGAAATATTGTTCCAACGTACCTCAGCGATATTTTGATCGTTTGTAAGATCAGGTGGCAAAGTGCCGCTTTTTGATTTAGGAGTTCTTTTACTGATGGAATTAGTATTGGTGTCATCGTGCCTAATTTATATTTTCCAAAGGTCTTGCATTGGAAGTCGTGTGTGATAAACTTAGATGTCTGTAGACATATAATTTAAGTTTCATGTGTTTTCTTGTGTATTAGCACAACTTTATATGCTTCTTACTTGCGTTAATAGTTTATGGTAAGCATTGGAATTTCATATATTTTTGATGGTGTCCCAACTTAATGGGTTTCCAGTATTATTTTGTTGCATGAGTTACGAGGTAGATGATCAAACGAAAGAATGTTTGATATCGAAATTAAAGATATATGCGAGAGATTCCTGATAAAGAAATCTATATACATATGCTTGTGCTTTATTCTTAATTGACTTTTGGAATTCCTTATAGATATACATATCTATATTATATATTTCACATGTTGTAATATACATACATTTCATAAGGTTAAATGTATATAATAGATTCATATTTCCAAAGTAAGTCAGATATCAGCTCATGATATTATTTAGGGAAATCTTGTTACTTGTTTGACATACTATGTACCCTGTCTTATCCGGTTCGCGCCGGAGAGGTAATCTCAGTATATCCGGACAAACTGGAGAGTCTGCTACTCTATACCCAGTTTTGCCGGAGAAAATTTTCTATTTCCCATAAATAGTATCTTTTCAAGATTTTTAAAAGTGCCTCTTTTATTAGGGCTTTTATCCAGAATCAAGGAAATTTGTATTTCCCTAACATATCTTATTCTCGACCAAATAATATCAATAAGCAAGAAGCAATTACGTGCTATTGCCTGCTAATTGTCATTTTTATGGAATACCAATATCAATTACATTGTACTTATATAAGTAATTTACCTTAAAGTTTATTTAAGGCAAAATTCTTAAGTTCAAGTCTAAATATCATCCGGAGTGCTATCAGATAATATTAAGTTTCTAATTCTCCGTTTAAATTTAGGTATTATTATAACACCTAATTGTGTAAACAAATGGCTTAGCTTATACTAAGGCATCTTTTTCTTATGTTCAAGTCTAACTGCTATCGGCTGTGCTACCATATAACAATAATCTCCTAACTCTTTTTATTTAAGCTTAAGTATTATTATCACAACACTTATAGGCTTAAAGTAGTGGCTTAGCTCTGATACCACCTTCTATCACGTCCCCCGACCCCATCTGGCCGGAATCGGTGACGTGAGCAGTCCAGTGGTACCGGTGATTATTTTGAAAAACATTGCAGCGGAAATTTCATCAGAACCGTGAGTTAGGAAAAATATCAGAGTTTAGAAACACCGGATTTTATTTAAATAGATGGAATAAATTCCATGTTTTACAAAGGTAGCTTTTTAATAAAAACAATATTTCTTAATTTGATTTAATTAATAAAATAAGCCACTTCTTGAAGTCTTTTAGTGCCGGATCCAATCCTTACTCCAATCTACTGTTGTCACACCCCGGCCACGTAAAACATCAAATCGTGGCGGAAACGTCGGGGAGTGTTGTAACAGAATTATTGTTCCACAACCAAGGTAATTTAAATAATATTTTATTCATCACTCAAGGGTGGAATACATTGTTTCAAACGAGAACCCACAAGTTACATTGTCTTAAAATAAAAAGAAACAAAGTACATAACAAGTTTTAGCTAGTCTAGATCCATTTTATCGTCACTAAGGCCCAAGTCCACCCTAGTGTATCGCGATCATCCTATGCATTTGCTCCTGAAACACATGTGAAAATAGGTACGTCAGCATAAAAATGCCTGTGAGATACATAGGTTTTGTGAAAATAGGATCCATGACTTAGGTTTTTAGAAAAATGTTTAATGAAATGTAGTCATGAACCTTGTTGACTGTACTGTTTGTAAATCATTTAAAAAAAACGATGGTAGATATGTATTTTTGAAAGAATAATGTATGGTTAAATGAATAACCAAGTAAAATAAGTTGTATAAAACAAGTTGTTTGTAAAACAATGTATTGTGAAAAATATGTTATGTAGCTAAACTGAAATGATCTAAACAACGCTGCGATGCGTAATATCTTACAAACACTTATATATAGGTAGTACCAGCGGCGTATCCACCATGTTTGTATCATATTACACACGCCTCGTTACTTAAATCACTTACCCAAACAAACCACCAATGTAAACATGTTTATGTTTAACCAAATGTCAAAATGTTTATGCGAAAAACCATGTCTAACGTCAAGTGTAAATCGTGTAATGTGTGTAACAATGTCAAAATGTCTATGTCAATGTCAATCATGTCATGTGTAAACAAAATGTCATGTATGGTAAGTGAAATATGTATCAACTAAACCATAGGTGAAAAATGCACAAAACAAAGTATTGAAGTAAAACTCAGTTTAAATCAACGTTATGTTTTGTGGAGATGCATGCTATACTGAATATAAACATTTATGCGGTATTGTGAAAATGCATACATTCAAGCCTTGTGACTGTAGTGATAAACCTTTAAACAAATTAAAGGTCTATCGGTTTTTATGTTTAAATCGAATTCGGTCATTCCTTTCATCCAAACATACCCAGGATGTCAGGAACGGGAGTTGTCAATTCCTATGGTACCACTACCTACTAACGAGCGGCGTGATCAAAGTTAATGAATGTATATGGTCCCACTTAAACAAACCAAATGTCATACCCAAAATATAAACATGTGAAAACAATGCACTAAGTATGTAATCAAATGTACACACATAGCGTGAAATATCATGTAAAACAAATGTACTAAGTATGATGAACATACATAGCATGAAAATGTCATGTAAAACGATGTACTAAGTATGCACACAATGGACATACATAACAAAAACATAATGAAATCATGTACTAATAATGTACTAATGAACATAGCAAGTACATAACGCGAAAACATGAAAAGCATGAAAGTAACAAGTAGGCACATGTGTTTCACCCCAAAATGTTTGGAAAACAGTAAAAGAGGGGTACTATGTACTCACTTGAGATTGCTTAGAAGTCGTAGGATAACCACCAAGCAATGCTAGAAGGTCACGGAATCAAACGGCACCTATATAGGTATCTACATTAATAAACAGACCTATCGGAGGATCGGGTAGTACGAGGTTTCGTAAACCAAATAAGTGTGGGAACTTATGTAATATGGTCTAACAAAGCCTACGTACTAAAACGAAACTTATCCTAAGTGCTTTTGACCCGTTACGACCCGTCTAGGTAGCTTACGCCACTTTAACGCGTCGTTTGCGTAAAACGCGTTCGGAATGCCTAACTAGCCCTATGACAAGTAGGATATGCCTTAACATGTTTAATATAGTTGCTAAATCAGTTTAGATACCAAAGATTGTGTTACATAGGCTTAAAATGAATTTTGGCGTAAAAAGGGTATTTTTGGTAATTTACCTAGGGCACATACATTACCTATCATACTACTAGTTAAACGATGTGACCATAAGGTATAACCTCGGAAGGTTATTCCCTATACAACTATGGTCACCTAAAGTGTTTGGTCGAATCCTAATGATTGACCAAGTGGGTCGGGTTCGTAAGCATAAGCGATTGATTAGATCGCTTATCTTACGACCCTTAGACAAGCACAAAACTAGAAGCGACGAGCTAAACATGCTAGAACATGTTTAGTGAAGTTAGAAAACAGGTTTGGTATTAAAACAAACGGTTTTAATACCCTAGAGTAGTTTGGTTACAAAATACGCGAGGAAACGCATTTTGGCCGAAACTACGACTCGTCACTGAGCCTAGATAACGTGGTAATCAGTAGGTATAGTCACTAGGGACTATAACCATCGTGATTACGCTCACGTTATGAAGTTCAAACGAACTTCGCGTTGACCATAAACTGGTCAATGCAGAAAGTCAAACACAGTTTGACTTAAACGCTAAAATGAACGAAAAACGCGAAAGAAAACTTACAGAAGGTCCCCGCAAGATTGATCTTTCCAAGTATTCTCAGGTATGAAGTGGTTACACTTCAACTTAGAGAAATCTCAGAAAAATCAAGTGGGTTTGAGTGAATGGGGTGGGGGGTATTTATAGATTTCGTAGAACCGTTAGGATCGTTTCTTGAAATCCGAGCTTCGATCTCCACCCTCCATGTGTGCCCATTGTCTTAGAAAACCATGGGACATCCAAAACCAGCCCACAAGATGCAAGAAACCATGGGTAAAGGTGTGTAACAGCTGGAAATGGCTGGAAAGCACATTCTGCTGATCTGGGGAGGCTTTACGGACCGTAAGCAGGTCCATACGGTCCGTAAGGACCCTGCAGACCAGCAATGTTTCAGTTTTGGCAGTTTTGGTCCCTGTGCGCGTATGGTCGTGTTTTGGCACTTCTAACACCCGTCAAACCCATTTCTAAGCTCTACAAGGATGCTAAAGTATAGGGAATATAAAACATGCTCAAAAATATGCCGGATGTCGGTTCGTTTGGCCGTACGATTGCGTTGTTCGGTTAATTACGACGGAAGTCGTAACGGACGCAAAAACGATCCAAATTGCGCGACGAATGGATTTTTGACAAGCCAAACACTAAAACAAAATATTTTAATGCTTACATAAATTTTTGGATGTCCGGAAGTATTCAGAATGTAAGTTATGCGCGAAAATGCAAACTTATGCACTTTTTGACGCTTTTAGTCCCTGGATGAGCATAAAGTTTATTTTAGCACACCGAACCCCTCAAAACCTATTTCTAAGCTATGTAAAGGATATTTAAGGTGTGTTTAACTTATGATCATGTTCCGGAATGTTCGTTACAGTTCAAATCGGCATACTTTTCGCAGTTTGTCAATTTTAGTCCCTGTAAGCGAATTAACTGGATTTTGCCATACCAAAGCCTTCAAAACTTATTTCTAAGTTATGTAAAGGTTATTTAAGGTATGTTAAGCATAAATTGGTGTTCCGGAGTATTTGTCGCTTTTAACTGACTACGTTTTCGCACCAGTTTGCGTATAATTCTCCAGAAAGCGATATAGAGTTTGAAATCGAATAAAAGTCAAAACATGAAAAACATCAAACATAAACAAACAAACATAGGGATCAAATAGCTTTATTTCATTGATAATTGAACTGTTTACAATGATTACAAGCACAGATGTCACAGTCTCCCCTACTTGTGGGAATTTCTTCCCGAAATTCGTTTAGAGGAAACTCGTGGGAAAAGATGTGGATACTTCGCCTTCATTTGATCTTCACATTCCCAAGTAAACTCAGGTCCACGTTTAGATTCCCAGCGAACTTTAACCAACGGAATGCGCTTGCGTTTAAGCCATTTGACTTCACGATCCATAATTTCCACAGGTTTCTCAACAAAATGTAGTGTTTTATCAACACGGATTTCGTCAAGTGGTATGTGGAGGTTCTCATCAGCTAAACACTTTTTGAGATTGGATACGTGGAAAGTTGGATGAACATTTCCAAGTTCGGGAGGTAATGCAAGTCTGTAGGCTACCTTACCGATTCTTTCGACGATCTTGAATGGTCCAACATATCTAGGTGCAAGTTTTCCTTTCTTTCCAAATCTGATCACACCTTTCCAAGGTGAGACCTTAAGTAATACATGATCACCGACTTGGAATTCTAAGGGCTTGCGTCGTTGGTCCGAGTAACTCTTTTGACGACTTCGAGCTGCCTGTAAGTTATCACGAACTTTCTTAACCTTGTCAGTTGTCTTTAGAATGAGGTCAGGTCCAGTAAGCTGAGCCTCACCTATTTCATTCCAGCAGACTGGTGAACGACATTTTCGACCATAGAGAGCCTCGAAAGGAGCCATGTTGATGCTGGAGTGATAACTATTGTTGTAGGAGAATTCAATCAATGGAAGATGTGAATCCCAACTACCACCAAAATCGATCACACAAGCTCTAAGCATATCCTCCAGAGTCTGGATTGTTCTTTCAGTTTGGCCATCTGTTTGTGGATGATATGCTGTGCTCAGATTGAGTTGGGTCCCCATAGCAGATTGCATGGTTCTCCAAAAACGAGAAGAGAAACGAGCATCTCTGTCAGAAATAATGTTCAGGGGAACACCATGTCGAGATACGATTTCATCCACATAGATTTTAGCCAGATCTTCAGCAGAAAGATTCTCACGGATCGGCAGGAAATGCGCTTACTTTGTAAGATGATCAACAACTACCCAGATGGCATCATGACCTTTCTTAGTGCGCGGGAGTTTGGTAATGAGATCCATAGCAATGTTTTCCCATTTCCAAACTGGGATCTCAGGTTGCTCCAAAAGACCATAAGGATGCTGGTGTTCAGCTTTGACCTTCAGACAAGTAAGGCACTTTGAAACGTACAAGGAAATGTCTTTCTTCATACCAGGCCACCAATACTGAGTACGAAGATCCTTATACATTTTTTCTGAGCCGGGATGAACAGAATAACGAGACTTATGGGCTTCATTCATAAGCAAAGTGCGAAGATCATCTTGGCTTGGGACCCACAAACGGTCCATGAAATAATATGATCCATCTTCCTTCAGCACAAGATCAGGCTTAATGTGATAGGGTAATTCCTTACCCATCAAGTCTTGTGAAACACAAGCCTGTTGAGCCTGAGTAATGCGTGCTTGGATATCAGATCGAGCTTGAACAGCAGATTGAACACGAACACAATGAAGCATAGTACGTTCCTTTCGACTTAATGCGTCAGCCACAACATTCGCTTTACCAGGATGGTAGCAAATTTCGCAATCATAGTCGTTTAGGAGTTCGACCCAACGTCTTTGCCTCATGTTGAGTTCGTTCTGATTGAAGATATGCTGAAGACTTTTGTGGACAGTGAAAACCACGCATTTTGTACCGTACAAGTAGTGTCTCCAGATTTTGAGAGCGAAGACAACTGCACCCAACTCAAGATCATGAGTGGTGTAGTTTCTCTCATGTACCTTCAATTGTCTTGATGCGTAGGCTATGACTTTGTTCCTTTGCATCAGAACACAGCCAAGACCCAATTTTGATGCATCACAGTAAACAACAAAATCATCATTGCCTTCAGGCAAAGTGAGAATAGGTGCGTCACAAAGCTTCTGCTTCAAGGTCTGAAATGCTTCTTCTTGCTTAGAACCCCATTCAAAGGGTTTATTCTTCTGAGTTAGGGCAGTTAGAGGAACTGCAATCTTCGAGAAGTTCTCGATGAAGCGGCGGTAATAACCCGCAAGACCAAGAAAAGAACGAACCTCAGTAGGAGTAGTAGGCGTATCCCAATCCTTAATCGCACTGATCTTGGAGGGATCTACATGTATACCTTGTTCGTTGACAATATGTCCTAAAAATTGAACTTCCTTAAGCCAAAATTCACACTTGGAGAATTTGGCAAAAAGTTGCTCTTTCTTTAGGAGTTCCAGAGTAAGACGAAGATGGCGCTCGTGATCAGCTCGCGTCTTAGAATAAATCAAGATGTCATCAATAAAAACGATGATGAACTTATCCAAATAAGGCTTACAAACCCTATTCATTAAGTCCATGAAAACAGCAGGAGCATTGGTCAAACCAAATGGCATGACTGTGAACTCATAATGCCCATATCGAGTGCGGAATGCTGTCTTGGGAATATCCTCTTCATGCACACGAAGTTGATGATACCCAGAACGAAGGTCAATCTTCGAGAAGCAAGTAGCACCCCAAGGTGAAAAGCTAGGACGAATAAAACCTTTGTCAGAAAGCTCTTGAAGCTGCTTAGACAGTTCTTGCATCTCAGATGGTGCAAGACGATATGGAGCTCTGGCAATAGGATTTGCACCAGGTACAAGATCAATACGGAACTCGACTTGGCGTGCTGGGGGTAGACCAGGTAATTCTTCAGGAAACAGCTCCGGATAATCCCGAACAACAGGGATATCTTGAATAGACTTACCTTGGTCTTTATCTGCCGTAACATGTGCCAGGAAGGCCACATAGTTCTTTCGCAGATACTTCCGAGCTTGAAAACAAGACATAAGCTTGAGGCTACTAGCAGGTTTTTCACCACGAACCTGTAGTATCTCACCTGACGAAAGCGGCACACGAACGATCTTCTCAAAACAAACTACCTCTGCGCGATGCTTGGCTAACCAATCCATACCCACAATGATGTCAAAGCTCCCAAGTTGCATAGGCGTGAGGTCAATAGGAAAAAGATGGTCGTTAAGGTTCAACTGGCAGTTGCGAAGAACAGAATCAAGAACAATGGGTTCGCCATTCGCAACTTCGACTGTCAAAGGCTTACTTAGTTTCGTTCTAGACACGCGAAGCAAGGGCTCAAAAGATAACGACACAAAACTCTTATCGGCCCCTGAATCAAAAAGAACAGATGCAGGTTGATTATTAACTAAGAACGTACCGTTCACCACCTCGTTGTCTGCTTGCGCCTCAACAGCATTCATATTAAAAGCTCGTCCACGAGCCTGAGCCTGAACTGGATTTGCATTAACCAGCCTTGGACACTGGTTTTGATAATGGGTCAGGTCTCCGCAATTAAAGCACGAGCCAGGAGGATAGTGAGGTCGTGCAGCTTGTGCTTGCTGTTGAACAGGTAGTTGAGCTCCCTGTTGGGCTGGATTTCAAGCAGAACGACAAACCTCTGCAAGATGACCCGATTTTCCACAGTTGGTACAGAAACGACACGGGAGTTGCTGTTGATGGTGACTATTGCACCTATTGCACAAAGGTGCATTCCCTTCATACCGCTTCTTTGCGGGAGGCTGCGCTGGCTGATTGGGAGCCGCTTGGTTCTGTTGGGCAGTGATGGCAAAATTTTGGGAAGCCTTTCGCTTCCTGGAGCCCTTTGATGAGCCAGAATCCTTCCCTTTCTTACCTTTCTTGCTATCCCCTTTGTCAGACGCCTGATTCTTGCCCTTGTCACCCTTCCTATGCAATTTACCCTTTCTGATCTGCGATTCTGTCAACGTTGCAGATAGTTCGATTGCCTGACGAACAGTGGTAGGTTTACTACCAGTAACGATGTCTTGCACAGAGTCAGGTAGACCATCGATGTATCTTTCGATCTCCTTGTCAAGTGGGGTGACCATTGTTGGGCATAACAAACTCAACTCTTCATATCTATCAGTATACGCCCGGTGCTCTCCACTAACCTGTTTCAGATCGTCAAACTCCCTTTCCAACTTTCATAGCTCATGACGAGGACAAAACTCACTCATCATGAGAGTCCTCAATTCAGCCCATGTTTGCGCTAAAGCGACTTCGGCACCTCGATCTCTCATAACCCCGTTCCACCATGTTAGCGCCCTCTTCTGAAAAACACTTGAAGCAAACTCAAATTTGCGATTATCAGGACACTGAACATGACGGAAATTATTCTCAATGCTCTCAAACCATTGAAGGAGCCCAGTTGCCCCCTCAGTACCACTGAACTTGAGTGGTTTAGCCGAATTGAAGCTCTTGAAGTTACAAGGAGCGTTCTGATTGATGTTGGCTTGGTTAAACTGAGCAATAAGATTCGGGAACGCAGCAACCATATGCTGTGCGATGATTTCTGCCAGTTCGGCATTGGGTAACTGATTTTCGCGTCGAGGAGGCATGCTAAAAAGAGGAAAACATGAGAGGAAATGAGTGAGATGATTAGATGAAAAGAACGAGACGAAACAAAATCAACAAGGCAAGGATGGTGGTCATTTGTCCGTATCACAAAGCAAACAAACGACACACAGTGACTAATCAAAGTAAATGGGCTCATAAATAATGCTTAGCGAAGACATGCTCGCCTATAAGTGAACACTCACCCCAGGAGTTCCCAGGTAAGAGTGACTGGTCCGATTATGTGGATTTGTACGAACACTCTAGCCTTAGACAGAAAATCCAGGGTACAAGCATTCACCCTTCCAGTTTGCACGTGTTCACACTATTTAGAACCCAAAAATTTGACGAGATTTTGAAAACTTGGAAGGCACAAGGCCAAAAGAATCATTTAAAAACAAATGATAAAGTTTCAAAATCAAATTGAAAAACCAAAAAGGGTTCAAAACCGTATAAGAAATCATTTGAAAACAGAAGATTGTTTTTCAAAAATCGTTTTTAGAAAACTGGGTTCTTGTTTTGGTGATCACCTAAGGAGAGGTGAAATACATGTTTTAAGATCTAAACACAAGATAGCTTGTGTTGGGGTCCTAGAAAGGTTATAGTCTAGGTCAAAGCATTACTAATAACCTAATTCCCTATAACCATTGGCTCTGATACCAACTCTTCTGTCACACCCCGACCACGTAAAACATCAAATCGTGGCGGAAACGTCGGGGAGTGTTGTAACAGAATTGTTGTTCCACAACCAAGGTAATTTAAATAATATTTTATTCATCACCCAAGGGTGGAATACATTGTTTCAAACGAGAACCCACAAGTTACATTGTCTTAAAATAAAAAGAAACAAAGTACATAACAAGTTTTAACTAGTCTAGATCCATTTTATCGTCACTAAGGCCCAAGTCCACCCTAGTGTATCGCGATCATCCTATGCATTTGCTCATGAAACACATGTGAAAATAGGTACGTCAGCATAAAAATGCCTGTGAGATACATAGGTTTTGTGAAAATAGGATCCATGACTTAGGTTTTTAGAAAAATGTTTAATGAAATGTAGTCATGAACCTTGTTGACTGTACTGTTTGTAAATCATTTAAAAAAACGATGGTAGATATGTATTTTTGAAAGAATAATGTATGGTTAAATGAATAACCAAGTAAAATAAGTTGTATAAAACAAGTTGTTTGTAAAACAATGTATTGTGAAAAATATGTTATGTAGCTAAACTGAAATGATCTAAACAACGCTGCGATGCGTAATATCATACAAACACTTATATATAGGAAGTACCAGCGGCGTATCCACCATGTTTGTATCATATTACACACGCCTCGTTACTTAAATCACTTACCCAAACAAACCACCAATGTAAACATGTTTATGTTTAACCAAATGTCAAAATGTTTATGCGAAAAACCATGTCTAACGTCAAGTGTAAATCGTGTAATGTGTGTAACAATGTCAAAATGTCTATGTCAATGTCAATCATGTCATGTGTAAACAAAATGTCATGTATGGTAAGTGAAATATGTATCAACTAAACCATAGGTGAAAAATGCACAAAACAAAGTATTGAAGTAAAACTCAGTTTAAATCAACGTTATGTTTTGTGGAGATGCATGCTATTTTGAATATAAACATTTATGCGGTATTGTGAAAATGCATACATTCAAGCCTTGTGACTGTGGTGATAAACCTTTAAACAAATTAAAGGTCTATCGGTTTTTATGTTTAAATCGAATTCGGTCATTCCTTTCATCCAAACATACCCAGGATGTCAGGAACGGGAGTTGTCAATTCCTATGGTACCACTACCTACTAACGAGCGGCGTGATCAAAGTTAATGAATGTATATGGTCCCACTTAAACAAACCAAATGTCATACCCAAAATATAAACATGTGAAAACAATGCACTAAGTATGTAATCAAATGTACACACATAGCGTGAAATATCATGTAAAACAAATGTACTAAGTATGATGAACATACATAGTGTAACACCCCAACCCGGAAGGGCTGCCGTGTCACAATAACGGTA
The DNA here is from genome assembly GCF_002127325.2 of Helianthus annuus. Lineage (NCBI taxonomy): Eukaryota > Viridiplantae > Streptophyta > Magnoliopsida > Asterales > Asteraceae > Helianthus > Helianthus annuus. Next base: position 53,903,072 of record NC_035435.2, on the reverse strand, counting down.
ACATAAACAAAAGTCATAATTCCATTTATTTATTTGATAAGGATACAACCACACGACCATTAAAATTAAGATTAATATACAAGCGGAGACATTCATCTTAATTAACTAACATCTTCAGATTTATTCCTAGGCTTTATTCTTCTCTCTTTTCCCCTCCCAAAATAATCTGTGGACCTGTATATTCAAAAAGTTTACGGAATGAGCCGAATGCTCAGTACGGAATTTTAGGCTCAAATAACAAATAATGCTTCATATGAAATCTTATCCGGATGGAACTTTAGGCGAAAATGATACGATGCAAGAACAAAATTTCATAATCATATCTTACGGATGTACCCATGAGCAAACTTAAAACGTGACAATACACAGGTAGCTACTCCTGCATAATTATAACATGAGATGGCGAATTGGCATACCCGTTATCCACCTCCTTATACTTAAATCCTAGGATCGATCCATACGCCTCCTAATAGCCTTATGTACCACACTTGTACTTAAGAGACGCCGTGAACTGATCTCTCCGTCACGGATGGAGCACATGATGTTGATGCCACAACAACATGCTCGTGGGACACTCCACGAGAAGCGATACTCAGGGTATCAGAGTACAAATGGTCTTATTCACATAACTTATAAAACTTATTTTCATAACAAAACGGAACATATATTGGAACATGCGATAATGAGTATAACAACATAATACTATCGCATGACATGAAAGTTAAATCAAATGATTAGGATAGGAATCGAACGGACTGTCAACTGAATCGATAATCAAAGACGTGAGGAGTTTTTAACAGATATAGTAATTTAGTGGTTTTATAATAATTTGAATATGAAGCAATAAAGAGTGGGGTAAGGATCCGTACCTTAATAATTCCAAAGTGAAGCTACCTAGTGCTAATATTTTAGATTTATATGGGCAGAGTTTAGACTACTGATTAATCTTTTAACCTAATTTAAATAACATGCACACAAACTAGGTTAGTAACTTAATACAGCATTTACGATAACTCACGAGATCAAACCCTCACAACTATTATCAAGTGCAATACTTAACAATTCAATCGGATTCACAACGAATAACAGAGCATAGTCCGAATTCGAACAGCACTCAAATATTCAAGTTGAAATCACGACGAATAATCAAAGTAGAAGCTCAATTTGAGCAGCACTCAGACAATCGTTGGATAGTTATAATCGACCGGACGTTGAATCGTAATAGCGATCGAGTTATTACCCTGATTGCGGCAGCGTTTCGAGGTGTGTGTGTGTTTGGGTAGTGGAAGAAGTATAACTCGACGTCAATTGAGAATTTGAGCGTCGTTTTTGTGCACAGAAGCAAGTCCCAAAGCCTGCTATTTATACTAATTTTTGGGACATGCCTACCTACCTGCTTGACATACCTACCTACCTGCTTGACATGCCTACCTACCTGCTTGATTGACATGCCTACCTACCTGCTTGACATGCCTACCTACCTGCTTGACATGCCTACCTACCTGCTTGATTGACATGCCTACCTACCTGCTTGATTGACATGCCTACCTACCTGCTTGACATGCCTACCTACCTGCTTGACATGCCTACCTACCTGCTTGATTGACATGCCTACCTACCTGCTTGACATGCCTACCTACCTGCTTGATTGACATGCCTACCTACCTGCTTGATTGACATGCCTACCTACCTGCTTGACATGCCTACCTACCTGCTTGACATGCCTACCTACTTGCTTGATTGACATGCTTGGGTGTCTTAATTAGGGTTTTCTAATGGTTTATATTTACTATTATTCTTTTTATTTCTAGAATAATGATTTTTATGGGCATTACACATAGCATGAAAATGTCATGTAAAACGATGTACTAAGTATGCACACAATGGACATACATAGCAAAAACATAATGAAATCATGTACTAATAGTGTACTAATGAACATAGCAAGTACATAATGCGAAAACATGAAAAGCATGAAAGTAACTGTTGGTGCACTACATCTGTTGATTTCGTCTTAGATCGAGTCTTTAATTGTATTGTATAGATTAGGGCGAGTTTACGAGAAAACTGGAGAGTTTAGGCGTTTTATAGTCTTGGACCGCTTATTCGGACATGCCGAATAAGAGGTCCACCTCACAACTTCTTGGACCCCTTATACGGACATTCTTGGACCGCTTATTCGTCACGTCCGTATAAGCGGTCCACAATTCCTATAAATACCACAAGAGAGGTCCACAATTGTAACTTCCGAAATTCCATACCGAGGTGCTGCCGGTGTGAGAATCGATTGTAAAAAGCGTCAAATTAATGAGAAAAGAGAATTAAGGTGATATCTAGCTGTTTCTACGTCAGGTACTTGTTTTCCGCACCTGTATCTGATCAAAACTCCTTTGATTGACTCGTTCGGTTCAGATTCCGATCCTACAAGTGGTATCAGAGCTTCAGGAGGAGGAGTTCTATTGAGATTTGCTGGATTTCATCATTTTTTTCTTCTTCTACACCTTCTTTCTTACGTCAGACCAAGATTTCACGGTCCGTTTTGGCTGATTTTTGGATATGATGTGCGCATATACCTGATCTAAAACCCTACCAAGTTTCAGATCGAAATTCCTAGCAGTTTAGGAGATATCGCGATTTTTCGGTTCGGTTTTTCGTCAAAGAGTCTGAACCGCTTATTTGGACATATGTGAACCGCTCAAAATTTGTGGTTTGGATCGCTTTTTCGTCAAAAGTATATGGATCGCTCATAAGTGTTAGTGTCTGGATCGCTCCAAAATCAGTTGAGCTTATATGAACCGCTTTTTCGAACATATGGGAATCGCTCATAGATATTAGTTGAGGATCGCTCCAAATATAAAAATTTCTGGTCCGCTTATTGGTCAATAATTTGGGATCGCTCATAGGGATTTAAAAAGGAGAGTTCGCTGATTCGTCAATCGTCACCTTTTATCTGCCGCCCATTAGAAATATTACATCGACCCATTATTGTTTGTAAGGTGTTAAAAAATGCCGCCCATTTAACCAATTAAATTCAAACCATTTACTGCCCACTAGAATTTTTGTCTGCCTAAAGTTGCCGCCCCACTACCTCTTTTAAGGGCCAATTATAGCAGCCGCCATTTAGCCCAATCGCATTCACATTTTTTTAAAAAAATTGTCAGCCAATAGTTAGTCAGTTTATGAGTTTCATTTCTTTTATGTACGTCAGGTTGAAAAATTCATATGTATCAGTTGTGTTTGAAGGTGTTACTTGTTCGCATAAGGTGTTTGGAAATCCAAGTTGTGTTTTGTGAACCAGGTCTTGTTGGCTTAAAGGCTTGTTCCAATTCGTCAAGTGTGTTTTGATCGCGTGAAATCGTGTGGAAAAATTTCGAGTTCATTTGAAAGTTTGGAGTTCAAAAGTCTCAAAAGGCTCAATTCATTTGAAAGTTTGTCAGTTTGTACGAAAAAGTGTCAAGTCATCTGTATTTGATCCGAGTCATCGCTGTCCGCTCAGTGTGTCAACCCTCAATACGCACAAAATTGATCATCAGTTCGAGTACCAGTTCGTTTCCATTATTTGATAAATCTTTAAACTGATTGTGTTTTTTGTTTGTATGTTTTCAGGTATTTTCCGAAATATCATCTGACTCTTGAAGCATGGATTCTGATTTTTACAACGCATTCGCTACTCCGAGTACCCCAATCACTGCTGTTCAAACCACAATGCTCGAAAACGAAACCGGAACGATGCAAAAACCTCCCAAGTTAATGAACATCGAAGAATACAAAGGTTGGGAAGGTCGGTTTGAGAATTGGGTGCAAGCGAATTATCTTGACGCTTGGGAATGCGTGGAAACAAAGTATATTCGACCATTGAATAGTGATGAAGAGCCAGTTCCAATCAAAGATCTTAGAGATGATGAGAGGAAGAAGTACAAAAATGAGAAAATGATGCTAAGTCTTCTTCAACAGGCAGTGAAAGAAGATATCATGGTTCTGCTACAGCATAATGGAACGTCTTACTCAATCTGGAAAGCATTACGTTCGAAGTTTTGGGGAAGTGAAGAGATGGTTAAAAGCAAGAAGTCGCTTCTAAAGAAAGAATTTGATCTTTTTCGTGGGTTGAAAAATGAGAGTACGAGAGAGATTATTGAACGTTATTGTAATCTGCTTGCAAATATGAAAAGGTTGAGCATTGAAAAGAGTAATGAAGAGTTGATCGACAAACTTGCTGATGCGTTGCCATATGAGAGTTGGGGCACATATTTGATGATGCTTAGAAACAAAAAAGGTTTTAGCAATCTGATGCTCAGTAAGTTCATCGAAAAGATCGAAGCTCAAGAAATGGAACAGAGGAAAGTGATTAGAATGAAAGACTTCGATGGTGAACAAGACATCGGGTTATATTATAAAGCTGGGGTAAATGAAAAATCGTCGAATTCATCTCCAAAGATTGTTACTGGTATGAGTGCCAAGAGCTTATCTGAAAGCCAATCATCTGGATCATGCAGCAAAACCAGCTTTACTTCATTTCCATCATTCGATCCAAACATCTCTGCAACTAAAAATGGGAGAAAGTTATAGTGCAACATTGTATTGAATCTTGAGAATGATCAAGATTATTCTGAAGAAATTGCCAAAAACCAAATGTCTTTATTAGGAATGGTTTTGGAATCTTACACTTGTTTTGTTGCAGGTCGTATCGGCAATCCAATGCTAACCAAAGAAGACTACGACCAGATAGATGCTGAAGAGATGGAGCTGATGGACATAAAGTGGTGTCTGGCTAGTGTTTTACGGAGAGCTGAGAAGTTCAAACAAATCACGGGGAGAGATGATCTTCGTGATGCGAACGTTTCTACTTTAGGTTTTGATAAATCTAAAGTCACTTGTTTTCGGTGCAGGGAAAAAGGACACTTCAAGAGGGAGTGCACAAACCGAGAAGCAAGTGGAGCTCAAAATCCGTTCAACAACAACAACGATTATTATCGCAAAGCCATCTATCACCAAGTTGGTCAATCATCTCAACAACAGAAACATCAAGCTCAGACTGCACACGGAAGAGATGTGATTGAAGATACCGGAAAAGAAGCTTGTGTAAGCAGTTATGATTGTGGAAAAAGAAAAGATGGTAGTGCTTTGATAATTGATCAAGATGATGAGAGATTACCAGAAGATTTTAGCTGGGGAAAGTTTACTTGGGATGATTATGTTCCTGATCAAACTACAGCTTACACTGCATTTACAACAAAGATTGTAGATGATAGTGATGACGATACAGAGTATTGGGCGAGAAAATACAGAGAAGATATGAAGCTGCTTGCTGAGAGTGATAGCGAAGACGAAAAAGTCAAGAAGGAAAAGAAAAAGAAAAAGATTAAGACACCGGTGAGTAGTGATGATGAAGAAGTGCCGGTGGTAAGAAGGCAAAAGATGACAGAAGTGCCTAAGTTTAAAGTTGAAGAACAAGTTGATGCAAAAGAAGTTCCGGTAAAATGTGAAAACTGGGAGATTGTGAAAAAGCAAAACAACGAGTTGATGCACAACTTAAACCGTCTGAAGGAGTCATATGATGTGCTGAACAAGACAATGAATCAGTACAATCAAACGAGTGAAGAACAAGTTGTTGCTATGAAGACTCTTCAGGGAGCATTTATGACAAAACAAAAAATTGCAAACAATTACATTGAAAAATGTGCTGCTTTAGAACAAAAGCTTGAGCTGCAACGAATTGAAACTGAAAGAGTAAATCGTTTATTGAAAAGTTACTCATGTACTTCCTATGTGATTGACAGGATTTATCCGACTGTTGAGAGCATGAAGGTATGGGAAGAGGATGATGTAACTGAAAAGAATGCAGCTGGAGTTGATGCTGGTGAGAAGATTGCTGATAAGAAGAAGAGTGACAGGAAGAAAGACACTGAAATGAGTTCATCTGGTAAGAAGAAAAGTGTCAGTTATAATAGATGTCCACCTCCACTGGAAAACGGATATTTGCCTAGACATCCTAACGATGAAAGAGTCAAAAAGGCTACAAATTTACAGTGGGAGTCAGAGTCATCGGTCAATCTTCCTGAAAATATTGATGTTGTGTTTACATCATCTGACACTGATCAACAGTCTCAATTGATGAAGAAAGTCGTGGATCATGTGTTAGATAGTGATGACAGTGAAGAGTCAAAGTCGGAGTCCGCGTCAGAATCAAAATCTGAGTCAAAAGCTCCGAGTCAAACAGAAAAACAGGGAAAATTAGTTTATGATAGAAAATTTCTTTTATCAAAATCTAATTTGGATGATGGATTGTTTAAAGTTGCTTATACTTTGAATAATTCGGACAAATTATATTCTGATGAGGAATTTCCTATAAGAGGTGTTAAAACTGAACTGATTAAAAAGGTTTTTATACTCTCGGAAATCAATATTTCTGAAATCAAAGGCTTATGTTTTAATGAAAAACCTAAAAAATACACCTCTAGAGTACAACAGAGATTAAACAAGAAAAAGAATTACAGTTCTGGTTCTGGTTTCCAAAAGAGATCAAACCATAGCGGTAATTTTAAAAAGAAAGGATTAGGTTTTACACCTACAGAAAAACAAAAAAATGAAAAATATGTTCGTGATTTTAAATCCAAAATGTCGTTTGTTTCAGGTACATCAACTGATGAAGAAGAAAAGACAAGTTTCTGGAGGGAAAAGAACAGTGAATTTTGGAAGAAGAAACAAGCTGAACTAAAGAAAGACTCGAGAACTTGTTTCAAGTGCAACAACGTTGGACATATCGCCAAAGATTGTTCTCAGGCGATGCAATCAAAACAGGGAGTTTTTCGCAAAATCTCAGAAAAGGTGTTTGCGTTCGAATCACCACTTGATAGAACAAAATTGTTCAAAGATTCTATTAGGGGGAGTAAGAATTTTTAGAGAAAATCCAAAAACATTAGAAAATTTGAAAAAGTCAAAAACATGATAAAATCAAAAATGAGTTTTTGTTGCATAAAAGAGGAAATGATAGTACATCAGTGGACTATCACAACACGCTAAAGAATTGGAAAGTCAAAATGTGATAAACGATCTTACTGCGGATGTGTCAGTAGATTTTTGCACATTTAGTAAATTGAAACGAGATATAAACCTAAATCAAACTTACTTAATTCGTGGGTAACTATTCTTGGATATATGGGTAACCCCCGAAATCTTGTTTGAAAGGTCCCGTATTCTGAGATACTAGGTCTTTATACTCAGTGATATCTGGGGTATTATCCCGGGACTTCTGCTGTATGGAAGTACTGACCTAGTCCCCGGATAATACTTTCTGCAAATGCTTGAAAAAGCGCCGCCCTCAACATGCTGATGAAACAATAAAATTGATAGTCGCTACTGTTGAAATGCAAAAAGATCCTCTAAAGGGGACCCACCAAAAGTCGAGCCGTCATCTCTCTGCTGAACGGAAGTTCTGACCTGAGCTCTCACGGTTTCGCATTTAATCCCTTTACAGATATCATCTGTGGTATACTCACCTGTAAGACTGAATATTTGGGATCTGGATACGGGAGTATATTCAAGTGGAGTGATACACAATTAATTTTAAGTCTCTAAAACATTAATATCGTATCTCGAATCGATTGAAATTTGTGTTGAAAATTTAAGTGGACAAACATACTGACAATCTAGGTAAATTGTTTAGAACTGAGAATGTTTAAAGCTTAATGGTGTTGGTGATTTGTCTCATTAACTGATATGATCCTCTTGCACGAGCTCACAAAAATATTGTCTGTAAATAGTTTATTTCTGCATTTTTATTTCTCTTTCAGAAAAATACAAAAAGATTTTAGGTGTGTTTTAACATAAATTTTGAAAAAGTCAAAAAGATTTTCGACAACTGATGTTGAATAGCTGATTTTCAAAATTCCGAGTGCTAAACATGATGAGCAATACTTGAGGGGGAGTGTTTGTGTGAAATTAATTGTTTTCATAATCTAACCTTTTCAAGTGGTTCATCACAATCTGTGTTTGTTGTGAATGAGAATCTGGATTGGTGCAAGTTCATATGTTTAAAATATGTATGTGAAAGAAATTTACTCTGAGGTAGAGTTTATGCAGGAAAGCCAGACGTCGATCCTGAAGATGTTGCTGAAGATCAAAGGAATGCCAGCAAATCGAGAGGGGGAGTCTGAAGATAGAGAGAAAGAAAGCCCAGAGACTGATCAAGACTGAAGATGTGAAGACACAGCATTGTTGTGACTCGATAGTCGACTCCATCAACATCTGAGGGGGAGTCTGTTGGTGCACTACATCTGTTGATTTCGTCTTAGATCGAGTCTTTAATTGTATTGTATAGATTAGGGTGAGTTTACGAGAAAACTGGAGAGTTTAGGCGTTTTATAGTCTTGGACCGCTTATTCGGACATGCCGAATAAGAGGTCCACCTCACAACTTCTTGGACCCCTTATACGGACATTCTTGGACTGCTTATTCGTCACGTCCGTATAAGCGGTCCACAATTCCTATAAATACCACAAGAGAGGTCCACAATTGTAACTTCCGAAATTCCATACCGAGGTGCTGCCGGTGTGAGAATCGATTGTAAAAAGCGTCAAATTAATGAGAAAAGAGAATTAAAGTGATATCTAGCTGTTTCTACGTCAGGTACTTGTTTTCCGCACCTGTATCTGATCAAAACTCCTCTGATTGACTCGTTCGGGTCAGATTCCGATCCTACAGTAACAAGTAGGCACATGTGTTTCACCCCAAAATGTTTGGAAAACAGTAAAAGAGGGGTACTATGTGTACTCACTTGAGATTGCTTAGAAGTCGTAGGATAACCACCAAGCAATGCTAGAAGGTCACGGAATCAAACGGCACCTATATAGGTATCTACATTAATAAACAGACCTATCGGAGGATCGGGTAGTACGAGGTTTCATAAACCAAATAAGTGTGGGAACTTATGTAATATGGTCTAACAAAGCCTACATACTAAAACGAAACTTATCCTAAGTGCTTTTGACCCGTTACGACCCGTCTAGGTAGCTTACGCCACTTTAACGCGTCGTTTGCGTAAAACGCGTTCGGAATGCCTAACTAGCCCTATGACAAGTAGGATATGCCTTAACATGTTTAATATAGTTGCTAAATCAGCTTAGATACCAAAGATTGTGTTACATAGGCTTAAAATGAATTTTGGCGTAAAAAGGGTATTTTTGGTAATTTACCTAAGGCACATACATTACCTATCATACTACTAGTTAAACGATGTGACCATAAGGTATAACCTCGGAAGGTTATTCCCTATACAACTATGGTCACCTAAAGTGTTTGGTCGAATCCTAATGATTAACCAAGTGGGTCGGGTTCGTAAGCATAAGAGATTGATTAGATCGCTTACCTTACGACCCTTAGACAAGCACAAAACTAGAAGCGACGAGCTAAACATGCTAGAACATGTTTAGTGAAGTTAGAAAACAGGTTTGGTATTAAAACAAACGGTTTTAATACCCTAGAGTAGTTTGGTTACAAAATACGCGAGGAAACGCATTTTGGCCGAAACTACGACTCGTCACTGAGCCTAGATAACGTGGTAATCAGTAGGTATAGTCACCAGGGACTATAACCATCGTGATTACGCTCACGTTATGAAGTTCAAACGAACTTTGCGTTGACCATAAACTGGTCAATGCAGAAAGTCAAACACAGTTTGACTTAAACGCTAAAATGAACGAAAAACGCGAAAGAAAACTTACAGAAGGTCCCCGCAAGATTGATCTTTCCAAGTATTCTCAGGTATGAAGTGGTTACACTTCAACTTAGAGAAATCTCAGAAAAATCAAGTGGTTTTGAGTGAATGAGGTGGGGGGTATTTATAGATTTCGTAGAACCGTTAGGATCGTTTCTTGAAATCCGAGCTTCGATCTCCACCCTCCATGTGTGCCCATTGTTTTAGAAAACCATGGGACATCCAAAACCAGCCCACAAGATGCAAGAAACCATGGGTAAAGGTGTGTAACAGCTGGAAATGGCTGGAAAGCACATTCTGCTGATCTGGGGAGGCTTTACGGACCGTAAGCAGGTCCATACGGTCCGTAAGGACCCTGCAGACCAGCAATGTTTCAGTTTTGGCAGTTTTGGTCCCTGTACGCGTATGGTCGTGTTTTGGCACTTCTAACACCCGTCAAACCCATTTCTAAGCTCTACAAGGATGCTAAAGTATAGGGAATATAAAACATGCTCAAAAATATGCCGGATGTCGGTTCGTTTGGCCGTACGATTGCGTTGTTCGGTTAATTACGACGGAAGTCGTAACGGACGCAAAAACGATCCAAATTGCATGACGAATGGATTTTTGACAAGCCAAACACTAAAACAAAATATTTTAATGCTTACATAAATTTTTGGATGTCCGGAAGTATTCAGAATGTAAGTTATGCGCGAAAATGCAAACTTATGCACTTTTTGACGCTTTTAGTCCCTGAATGAGCATAAAGTTTATTTTAGCACACCGAACCCCTCAAAGCCTATTTCTAAGCTATGTAAAGGATATTTAAGGTGTGTTTAACTTATGATCATGTTCTGGAATGTTCGTTACAGTTCAAATCGACATACTTTTCGCAGTTTGTCAATTTTAGTCCCTGTAAGCGAATTAACTAGATTTTGCCATACCAAAGCCTTCAAAACTTATTTCTAAGTTATGTAAAGGTTATTTAAGGTATGTTAAGCATAAATTGGTGTTCCGGAGTATTTGTCGCTTTTAACTGACTACGTTTTCGCACCAGTTTGCGTATAATTCTCCAGAAAGCGATATAGAGTTTGAAATCGAATAAAAGTCAAAACATGAAAAACATCAAACATAAACAAACAAACATACGGATCAAATAGCTTTATTTCATTGATAATTGAACTGTTTACAATGATTACAAGCACAGATGTCACAACTGTAATTACCTGAAACGCGTTTTAAAAAGGTTTTGTCAGCGGGAAATACTGAGTGAATCATTCAGTTTACTAAAATGACTCATTTATTATAATTTACAGTATTAAGAGTTTTTACATATGTTTCAGATATCAACCAACTACCCACAGTATTTGTCACTCGACCGTATCTGTGACTGTGGTCATATCACCATTGGCTGCCCCATTGAATGACGTATATCACTTAATTTTAGGTTCGCCCACCTAATGTGATTAAAACAGTAGTAATGTGCACAATACCCCACATACTGGCTGTAATTTGGTGATTACATAAACTTAATCACTGTAATTATAATTCTGAAAATAATTTGGAGTATTGTAAAACAGTTGATAAAAAGAGAATGACTCACTTTATAAGCATGCAAGATTGAGTTAACAAACTTCTTGATTCTACTTCTTCCGATAATTAAGCATGCACTTTATTATTCTGGATCTTCTGATGATTTAATAGTTTGTTTGATTGCGAGTGTGTAGTGGGGAGTATTTTCAGTAGTTAAACATATAGTTTAACAGAATGGAATACGTATTTGTGTATAACCCAAATCAAACCTTAACGGTAGTCACGAGATTCGAACCTTAACGAAATTCACAAAGTATAGTCTTGTTTAGACAGCATTTTGGCATCCGTTTTAACGAATTCACAAAATACAATACTTTGGCATCCGTTAGTTGGTTCATGAATCGATCGGACAGAACATCGCATCGGTGATTATTGGTTAGAACACCAACGTATAGAGAGAAGAAGATAGAAATGAGCAAAGAAAAATGAATCCTAAGCTTCCTATTTATAGGTAGAAAATAGGAAATTTCTAGGAAGTTTCCCTTGTATTTCTAGGAAGTTTCCTATAGCTTTTCTAGGAAGTTACTTATATCTTCTAGGAAGCTTCCTATCCATAGATATCTATCCTCTTACACCTTCCTAACACCTTCCTTCGGTATTATCTATTATATATTTATATGTATTTCTATTTAGGTGATTAGTAGATCTTACTTAGCTTAATTAATCTTGCTTAACTCAATTAATCGTACTTAACTTAATTAATCTAGTTTAACTTAATTAATCTGGATTAACTTAATTAATCTTGATTAACTAATTAATTAATCATACTTAATTTAATTAACAGATTAATTAATCTACTCAGCTAACTTAATTGCTTAGTTTATTTAACTATTAAGTATTCTAGAACATTAAGTTATGCTCAGCCTTAAAAGGGCAAAACCGGCATAAACCGAATTAATCTTAGAACATTAAGTTATGCTCAGCCTAAAAATAAATAAAAATCTCCAAAATTCCCAAAATATTATTTTATTACAGTAGGTATAAGGTTTTGTATAAAAATTTGGGTTTAGATAGGCTATATGCAATTTACGCCATTTAATTACTAAAGAAGCTTTAATTTACGCTAATGAGCATAACTCTTATTCTACACCTCAAACTGATCTCAAATTTTAGGTTCAAGTCTATAAATCAGTAGCTAAGGTGTCTACCCTTTTACATTTTCAAAAATCACATTTTAAGGTCAAATGGGCATAATGGTCAACATATAAGCGATTAACGGAAACATGCATGTGAATAGGATATCTAATGAACCAAGTTGTATAATCTCAGAGAGTTATACTAACATGCAAATAGGTCCAAAAGAAGCTCTAAGGCAATCCTAAACTTGGCTTAAACGGGTCAGAACTGATAGTCAAAGCAATAGTCAAACTTTGCGACTTTCGGTTCCAAACCGAGCCTAAACTGAAAATTGTCGAGTTGAACATGTTGGAACATGTTCTTACATTAATTACCAAGTTATTTTAATGATCAAACAGGTTGCATGTATCCTACATTGCTAATTATGCATTATTTCGCAAATAACCTTTCTGTTGACTTTTTATAGTAAGTTTTGACTCGACAATTAACATAGTTAGAGTGGGAATCTGGAAATACCCTTTTAAGGGTTTATTACCTACATAATTACCTACTTAAAGGTATTTTTAATTCGTGATTTGACTGAGCACATTTTAAATAATCACGAAGTCAAACCTTAATTACGACGGTTTGACCTTTAGTTAATTAACTAAGCTAAAACGAATTAGGAAGGGTTAAGGACACTTACAAGAGTCCTAATTATGCTTAGGGATCACTAAGGATGCTTGTGGCTGACCAGAGGGCTTTAGAGAGTGAACTTGTGAACTTTGCAAATGAATGCACAAATTGGTCACAACTTGGAAGCTCTTATATATGGGTTTTAATTCAAGGAGATCATGCCAAAGAGGTCTACCAATGCTTCCAGATCAAGACAAGTGCCCCCTATGCATGAAAACCTGTTGGTGCAGCCCCTGGTATGTAAAAACAAGGTTTTATGGCGGTGCAACGGGCTGGACAGACACCTGCAGGTGTTTTCTGTCGCTGGCACTCTGACGCGGCCCGCGTAAACCCATAAGGGAGTCTTACGCGGGTCGCCTGGCCAGTCAGAACCAGCCAAACAAGTTTCATTCTTTGCACTTTTGGTCCCTGGTCCTTTGTAACGTGGTTTTAAGCTCTTAAATTGCATTTCTAGCGTTCTAACTTGATTTTTAAGCGCCTTGGGACTTTTACTAACTTGGTTAAGTCTTTGACTAACCTTGTAACCACTCATAAGGCCTTAGAATTCAACGTTGACGCTTTTAACCCCTCGTACACGAATTTGATCATAACTTTCTCATACGATAACGAAACTTTATGAAATTTTAACCACATATTCTAGTGAGTATATTTTATCGTTACAAAGCTTCGGGTCTGCCAAAAGGTCACTCAGAGGTATACTTTGCACATGGTGACACATTTAGCCCCTGTAGTTTGTAATTCCTCACTTTCTTTCACATTTAGCTTCGTATGATCCATGATTTATTCGTTTGAAGGTATGAACATTATGTAGGGCTATGTTTGAATATATTTATCCATTGTTGACACTTTGGACCCTTATATTCACATAGTTTCCCCGTTTGTCAACTTTAGTCCCTTTAAAGTATTCTTTCTCACGTTCAAAGCCTATGACACGTGTTTATACATTATTGGACATGAATTTTCAAGGTGTTACATCCTCACCCCCTTAAAAGAAATCTCGTCCTCGAGATTTTAAGGAAACAAATGAGGGTATTTCTCTTGCATTGTGGACTCTAACTCCCACGTATATTCAGGACCTCTACGGGCATCCCATTTCACCTTGACGATAGGCACAAGCTTTCTTCGAAGCTTCTTTACCTGTCGATCCTCAATCGACACAGGTTTTTCCACAAATTTTAAGCTCTCGTCTATATGCACACCTGTGTTTGGTATGACTAGCGATTCATCAGCTAGACATTTCTTCAGATTGCAGACGTGAAGTACATTATGAATACCATCGAGCTCTTCAGGTAATTTTAACTTATAAGCCATTGATCCTACACATTCGATGATCTCGAATGGTCCTATATACCTTGGGCTTAACTTTCCTTTCTTACCGAATCGCATCACCCCTTTCAAGGTGATACTTTGAGCAAAACTTTATCGCCAACCTCAAACTGGAGAGGTTTTCGCGTTTTATCCACATAGCTATTCTGCCTATCTCGAGCAGCTTTTAGACGATCGCGAATCTGGACAATCTTGTCCGTTGTCTCAAAGACTATGCCAGGACCTGATAATTGAGTATCCCCTACTTCTGCCCAACAGATGGGCATTCTGCACTTCCTACCATATAGTGCCTCAAAAGGTGCAGCCTGAATGCTGGTATGGTAGCTATTGTTGTAGGAGAACTCGACCAATGGTAGATGCCTGTCCCAACTACCACCTAGATCAATTACACATGCACGCAGCATGTCTTCCATTGTTTGAATAGTACGCTCACTTTGCCCATCCGTCTGAGGATGGTAAGCTGTACTGAAATTCAATTGAGTGCCCAGAGACTGTTGGAAACTCTTCCAGAAATGAGACGTGTACCTGTTATCCCGATCTGAGATAATAGATACTGGTACGCCATGTAAGGATACAATCTTATCCACGTATAGTTGGGCTAACATGTGAGAGCTGAAGGTCTCTTTAATGGGTAGGAAATGTGCTGACTTGGTCAGTCTGTCAACTATGACCCATATGGTATCATTTCCCTTCTGCGTCTTAGGCAACTTGGTGATGAAATCCATCGTCACCATTTCCCATTTCCAAGTGGGAATTTCAGGCTGTTGTAGCAAACCTGACGGCTTCTGATGTTCAGCTTTAACTTGAGCACATGTCAGACATTTAGCTACATAAGCAGCTATAGACTTTTTCAAGCCTATCCACCAATAATTTGCCTTTAAATCCTGGTACATCTTATCAGCTCCAGGATGAACGGAATACTTGGAACTGTGGGCTTCCTTGAGGATAACATCCCGAAGTCCTCCATATACAGGAACCCATATTCGTCCATTCAATCTCAATATTCCGTCCTTATCGTAGGACAACTGTTCTTCAGTCACTCCTAATTTTTCCTCAGGATAGTTAGCTTCCAACACAGCTTCCTTTTGTGCAGCTAACAACCTTTCATTCAAACTGTTCTTGATTTCAATGCTCTTGGCATTGATCCTTATCGGCTTCACTCTCTCCTTTCTACTTAAGGCATCAGCAACTACGTTTGCCTTTCCCGGATGGTATCTTATTTCACAGTCATAATCGTTCAGAGTTTCCATCCATCGTCGCTGCCTCATATTCAAATCCTTCTGATTGAACAAGTGCTGAAGGCTCTTGTGATCAGAGTAGATCACACACTTAGTCCCATACAGATAATGCCTCCAAAGCTTAAGTGCAAATACAACGACACCCAATTCCAAGTCATGGGTGGTGTAATTCTTCTCGTGTACCTTTAGCTGACGTGAAGCATAGGCAATGACCTTGCCTTTTTTCATTAATACACATCCCATCCCGGTGTGTGATGCATCGCAATACACCACAAATTCTTCAATACCTTCAGGTAGAGTCAGTACTGGAGCGTTACTCAACTTCTGCTTCAAGATGTCAAAAGATTCTTGCTGCTTAGGCCCCCAATCAAACTTAATATTCTTACGTGTTAACGAAGTTAAGGGCGCATCAATCCTTGAGAAATTTTCAATAAATCACCGATAGTATCCAGCCAAACCTAGGAAGCTACGAATCTCTGAAGGCGTCTTTGGCTCTTGCCAGTTCATAGTAGCTTCTATCTTTGCGGGATCCACTTGAATTCCACGTTCACTCACAACATGTCCAAGGAACTGGACTTCGCGAAGCCAAAATTCACACTTTGAAAACTTGGCATAGAGCTTCTCTTGATGAAGCAGCTTAAGAATGCATCGAAGATGCTTTTCGTGGTCAGCTTGGCTCTTCGAGTAAATGAGGATGTCATCGATGAAGACAATGACAAATTTATCCAGATAAGGCTTGCATACGCGATTCATGAGATCCATGAATGCGGCAGGTGCGTTAGTGAGCCCAAAAGGCATCACTAGGAACTCGTAATGACCATAACGAGTCCTAAACGCGGTCTTGTGTACATCTTCATTCTTGACCTTCAATTGATGGTAGCCTGACCTGAGATCTATCTTAGAAAAATAACTTGCTCCTTGCAACTGGTCAAACAGATCGTCAATCCTGGGCAAAGGATATCTGTTTTTGATAGTAACCTTATTAAGCTCACGGTAGTCGATGCATAAACGCATCGAGCCATCTTTCTTCTTGACGAACAGAATTGGTGCTCCCCATGGAGACGAACTAGGTCTAATAAAACCTTTAGCTAGCAAGTCATCTAGCTGTGTCCTTAATTCCTTCATCTCTGTTGGTGCTAGCCTATAAGGTGCTCTAGCAACAGGTGCAGCTCCGAGGATGATGTCAATCCTGAATTCCACTTGTCTATCTGGTGGCAAACCAGGTAGTTCTTCTGGGAAAACTTCAGGATATTCAAAAATGACCGGAATATCTTCAATCCTAGGCTTTTTCTCGTCAATGGTTACCTGTGCCATATAAATGACACAACCCTTTTTCAGACATCTGGATGCCTTGAGCATAGCCACTTGCTCAGGCAATCCATGTTGAGTGTCTCCCTGAATGGTGAGTGGCTCACCAGATGGAGTCTTGATCACTACCTGCTTCTTGTTTCACATTATCTGGGCTTGGTTATGCGATAACCAATCCATACCTATTACTATATCAAAGCCTGCTAGCTTAAAGGGTAACAAGGATAAAGGAAAAGAGTGGTTCCTAATGGATAGGACACATCCCTCTAATACAGTCGAAACTGTTTCTATTGTTCCATCAGCTAGTTCCACTTCATATTTCATACTTAGGGTTTTAACAGGTAATTTCAATAATTCACAGAACTTATTATCTACAAAAGATTTATCCGCCCCAGAATCAAATAATACTCTCGCGTAGACATCATTAATGAGAAAAGTACCTGTTATGACATTGTCATCCTGAATAGCTTCCTTCGCATCCATGCGGAAGACCCTTGCGTTGGTCTTCTTTCCCTCCTCCGCCTTCTTTGCAAGTTTCGGGCAGTTGGGCCTAAGATGCCCCTTCTCATTACAATTGAAGCATGTGGCATCCTTGAGTTTCTTACAGTCTAATGCCTTGTGATCTGGGGACTTGCAAATTCCACACGCTTTCGGCTGGGATTGGGATCTAGACTCATACCTACATTTCCCAAAATGGTGCTTCTTACAAACCTTGCACCTGGGTTTATCACCCGTCTGTTGATCTCCCTTCTTGGATCCCGACCCTTTCTTGTGGTCGTCATTTCCCTTGCGCTTCTTGTCTGAGCGCCGCGAACCATCATCTTCGCGTTTTCTCTTCTCGGCATCAGCAGCTCTTAGCGACCTCTGTCTAACTGCGTCCAGCGTGAGGGACAGAGATATGTCAGCTACTGATCGAAATGTAGTGGGCCGAGAGGCCTTGACACTTGCTTTTATTTCTGGGGCCAGACCCCCAATAAAACGGGCTATCCTCTTTGGTTCAGGCGTCACCAGGTAAGGAACTAACCTTGACAGAGTATTAAAACTCGTGAGGTAAGCCTGGCAATCTAGGTTTCTCATGACCAACGACAGAAAATCAGCTTCTATTTTCTCCACCTCGTGTTGGGGACGGTAGTTCTTCTTGATGAGAGCAACAAACTATTCCCATGACATGTTATACAATGGAACCTTTCCAGTAGCCTGAATTAATGACCTCCACCAGGCCAAGGCTTCTCCCTTGAATGACTGGGATACAAACTTTACAATATCTTTCTCAGCACAACCACTGATGTCCAAATAGTGTCCATCTCATCCAGCCAAGTCATACAGTCCACTGCCCCCTTCTCCCCATTAAAATCCCGAGGTTTACATGACACAAAATATTTATACGTGCAACCTTTGGCACGTGGGGCATCATCAAACACAATTTTCTTGGAATGACCACTGTTTTCATTTCAAGAATGTCTATCATCATCCTTCTTAGTCTCATCCTTCTTAGACTTGGGTTGGACAGAGGGTGGCTTGCCGTGAGACTCCGAGTGAGTCTTAGACTTATTATGCGGTGTAGACAGGGTCCTACTATAGGTCCCACTATACTCGTTGTACTGTGGCTCTAAAGCCTTTGTAACCGCATCATCAACAAGCGCTTTCAGCTCTGTGCCAGTTAACTGTATCTTTGCATTCTCGTGATTGTCCACCGGACGACTGTTCACCTCGTCCGACCTAGCCATGTAGGTTCAATTGCTACATAAAGAGATAATAGGCAAGGTTTTATTTAGAAGCTAATATAGCATTTTATATTTTTATTAACCATGGTTTTAATAGCCATTGCTGGTTAATTTATTAATCGAGTATTTATGCAGGACCTTTATTAAAATCCTATATTATAATAAAAAAATTAACATATAACTTAGTCACAAAGACAGTGTTAATTTATAACCCGGATTCTCACAGAATCGAGGTATCAGGGTCTGAATCACAGTTCCTAACCTTTTATAGACAGTGAGTTGCAGACTTCTACTGTCTCTTAGTCCTAGAGGACATTAATTTATTACCCGTAGGCACTTCATCTCCAATGGATGGTTATTTATTTTCAGGGAATTTTAAATTAACCCAATTTTTAAAGATAGCCTATGTGATTTATACTGCATCACAATTTGCCCAATATGCTAACATACCTACAGATGTTATCAAAGTTTTGGAATCTTTTAGACAGGTTCTACCATCTTGGCCATGCCTACAATGATACGTGGCTAGGTTTTACCCCTAAGATTCTCTTAATTTTGAACACAGATCAATCCTAAGTTGAGACGTTAATTATGGATCTGAATCTAATTATGGAGGTACCATCTTGGCCTTGTCTTAAAATGACACATGGCTAGGTCTTGTCCCTTTTTAGATTTTGCCATTTTATAAAAATGGTAGATCTTCTTTATTAGGAATGTTATTTTCATTTTACTTTTTATTTTAAGTTTATACATGTACTTATCAATAATAAACAATCATGAAAATTTAAATTCAATCATTCCATTAATAAAGATTAAACAGTACAATGCTTGCCCTAAACGGGACTTCTACAAAATAACATGCCCACGCAAGGGCGAAAATAAACAACAAACCCACGCAGGGGTTAACTAAAAGACATGCCCACGCAGGGGCAAAATACTGAAAGACAAGCCCACGCAGGGGCTGAGTACATAAACAACAAGTCCACGCAAGGACTGATTACAACTAAACAAATAAATAACAAGGTCTTTAATAACCCCTTCTCTTGGACTTCCCCTTGAGCAAGTCTGACAGACCTTTGAAGAAGCCTCAGTTGCTTTCGCGGTCTTCACGGACCACTTGTTCGACTCGGTTCAACCGGTCGAGAACCTCCTGCTGGCGCTCCGGCGGGATTAGCTATGGCTGTGGCGGCTGGTACAGAGGTTGAGGGGGTGGTGGATGCTGGTACCCATAAGTTGGGTAACCAGTAGTCCAAAGACCACCATAAGGTCCCTCTAGATGACGGGCATTGTAGTCCCATGCTTCCTGATATGGGTCTACGTTGGCGTAGTCGAACTATGTATGAGCCGGCTGCTCAAAAGGGTTGTACGCCACTGAGCCGGCGTAAGCAAGTATTGGGTTATCAAAACCCAATGGAGGTGCCATAGGCACTGAGTTGACCTCTGGAATGGGGTTTGATGGACCCCCCATTTGCGGTTCTTCTTCTTCTTCTTCCTGGAGTGGCGGATAGTGACTACCACTCGATGGTTGGGGAGTGCTGATGCGGACTCCCCCTCGCACGGACATCCGTGCGTTTAACCTTCTCCGCCTCGGTGGCTCCGGAGGCGGTTGTTGCTCTACTGGTGGTGGTGGCGGAGTGACTGCCACGAAACGAGAATCCTGAGAAGGATCCTGTTGCTGTTGCTACTGCTGCTGATAAGGAGACGAGTGGTGAGAGGGGGTAAAATACCAGTCAATGTTCCGGAATCTCTCCTCGTAGCTGTCCGGACCGCGATAAGGCGATCCATGAAAGGATGACCCATCGGAGATTTCGATGGGGTGGTTTGGTGTTCTGGATGCTGGTTCCACGGGGTCCGTGTCTTCATCCATATCGTCAGCATGGTCTCCTGAGAAATGATCCTCAGGTCCTAGTGGGTTGAATCCCACGGGTTCTGGAAAGATGTTGGCCGGGTTGAACCGGCTTTGGAAGACTGGGGTTGGGTCGTCATATGAATGGTGAGAATTAGACCTTTGCAATGGTATGAAAGAGGGTGGTTGATTATTCGGCTCATTCTCTGATTGGGGCCCAAAGGAATGTAAGTATGAAGGTGAGGAGCCGAGGGAGACCGATCGCCTCCCGGGCTCAACATAGAGCCTCCACGGCTCTTGTGGGCTCGTACTCATCGTGATGGAAGGTGTTCCTCGGTTTGAGGGCCCGGCTTCATGATCGTGGCTCGTGAAAGGAGCCTTTCCTCGTCCGCGTCTCATTCGTGGTGGCATGATTAAACCTGTCAACAAAACGATGCAACAACATATATATATATATATATAAAATAAAATAAAGACAAAATGAAATAAAACAAAGTAGAGTTTGTCCTATGTTCTTTGTCTAGACTCGGAACTCGAGGAATGTGCATTTATTTATTTAACTGAGATTAAACATAGAAGGCTAGTGTTTAATTCACTCAGCATTGGCTCTGATACCAACCTGTCACACCCCTATTTTCCACGTGTCACCGGTGGGCCCGGTGGGGGTTCCGTGACGTAGTTGATATCATCATAGTCAAACATACAATATATAAATGCACAGCGGAAGCAAAGAAAGATTTATTTCAACTTAATAATATTGTAATATCCAAGTATCACAAAATAGTCGAAATAGATCCACAGGCGGATCCAAACAAAAAGGAAACTTTATTTCAACAGACTTCATGCATCCTAAGCTTGCGAGACTTCTACGGATGCTAAGGAGTGGCCAGCCTATTACGCGTAGTACCTGCACTTAGCCTTTTTGGAAAATACGTCAGTTTACACTGGTAAATACAATTTAACTGACTGATTTTGAAAATGTTTAAAATTGATTTAAATGCCCGTGGCACAAAACTTTTTATAACTTGGGATAATTATTTGCTTAATAATCTTGTAATAGAATTACATGTCTGTTATGCGTTCAGTTGCCTGGGTCGTGCCGGGTTAAAGATTAATAGACACACCACTTAATATAATTCCGCGAGACTTCTCTCGACCGACGATTATACTTATTGAAATGCACTACGGGTGTACGCCTATACCCATGTGCTAAGGTCGTGGCCATTCTTTGAATGATGCCAAGGATATCCGGGACATGGTCATTAAACCCCCAAAGGCGTTAAACAAACAAAACAACATTTTTAAACGGGTTAATTTGACAACACTTAACCACCGACTAGTTAAGGTCAATTCCCCGACCAAGCGGTATTTTATATACCGTACCCCAAGCCCGTATAGGGAAAATAAGTTAAATGTATTTACCTGAGCAAAGTATAAATCAAATACAGCGAGTGCACGTAGCTTTTACTGGGCTCCTAGATCTAGAAATTAAGGTTTTAATAACCTATTAGAATCCTAACGGGTCTTAAGCTTAGACCGGTTAGTTTTATATAAATATTACGGTTTTAAACGCACGATAAGGCGAAGACCGTTTTAGAATGTGGTTTTGACCCAACAAGCTTGCATGCTTGTTTAATATGGGTAACATAATCACATTCTGGATTTTGAGACCAAAATGATATGGTTTGACCCGTTTCGGCTAAAATGAGTAAACTAATTACATAAGCCGATCCGAACGCGTAAAGTGCGTAACGAGTAACCATAAGAGTCAAATACAAGTTTCTGAAGTTAATATGCCTAAAATATGTTGTGATATCAGAATGATACCTTCCATTATGCCCCGAATGGTTTTAAACCCAAACTAAGCCTCATAAGGGCATTTTGGTCATTTTAAAGGGTGTAAAAGAGTTTAAATAATAACCTAAGTTACAGGTCTGATTAATTTAGTAAATATGCTTAATTTACTAAGTCATAACAGTAGGGTATCAAGTATATGTGAAATTTATCACTTCTAACCATTCTATGCTCCGAAGGGCATTTTGGTAATTTCACCTAGGTCTAAAAGGTCAAAACTGGAAATCTGAGTTTAAATTATTTTCCTACTGTTCAAGATATAAAAATTTACTGATTAAATCAGTAGGTTTCAACCCCTTATGCTTAACAAGGTGCTAGTGCATACTTATGTGCTAAAAACGCTTAAAAAGGCGATTTGGAGCCATTTCCGGGTTTTCTGTACAAAGCTGATATTTTTAATATTCTAGCAGGCTCAAAATAATTTATTTAACATAACAAATCAGTAGAAAAAGGTTTGGGGTCAAAAGGATATGTAAAACTCATTTTATGGCTTAAAAGGGCAAAACCGGCATAAACCGAATTAATCTTAGAACACTAAGTTATGCTCAGCCTAAATTATATAATTATTTGTTAAAATAATAATATTTTAACTTAAATTATATTTACTAATTATTGGAATATTTGTTAAAATAATATATTTTAACTTGATTCATTATGTAAGTGTTGGATCGTCGTGTGACCGTAAATAGTCAGTATGAGTAGTTCATCATCAAGTACAAAGGCGGAATCAATGTAAAAGATGTCAACACAGCTTGTTCCTTCCTAATTATCTCTTTATTTCTTTATTCTGAGCTTTTACACATTCAAATGACAAACGGACAGCACCTCGACTCAGAACATATGACCTGATTCTGCTCCAAATGACACCAGCACACACATATATATAGTGTTCTGATTTCGCTTGAAGTTGACATGTCAGTTTCAAGCGGAATCAACATGTTAATTTCGCTTGAACTGAACATTGTCACTTTCAAGCGGAATCACCCACTTTAACATATTCTAGCTCTAAATTCAACCTTGTTGTGTGCTCGTTTATCCTATCTAGACATAAGACTCGATTAAGACGAAGTTAACAGACACTAGATGCACCAACAGACTCCCCCTTGGATGTTGACGAAGTCTTCGGCGTCGAGTCTTTAGTCTTTGTCTCTTTCCAATTTGATTTGACATTGTAAAAGCTTCCTTCAATCTTCTATCTTCAATCTCCCCTTTGAATATTGATCCAGAATTCTAACTCCCCCTTTTGCAGACTCCCCCTCTCGGTATGCTGGGACTCGAATTTCTGGTTCAAACTTTAACATTTTGTTGCCATGGGAATGTTGAATCCTGTTTCCTTGTTTCTCAAACATATAACATTACAATCTATACAAACTTAAAAATTTTCCAACTGTTTATCAGTATTAGAAATCCACTTAAGTATTCAGGTCCAAATTAATGACCCTGACTACCTAATTTATCTACCAAGTCCAACTTAATGACCTTGGTTGATCTTGTGACAAAACAAACTGATTTTTGTTCAAGTATTTTCAAACATTTTCTGAAAATTACAAGTTTCAAGTTAACCAACTTGTTTTTACTTTCCAATTTCTCAAGTTTAAAATATGAAGCTCCCAACTCATCATCCAGCTAGAATCTTTCTGCATCTGCTCCAACATTCTGAATCTGAAGATCAACTCTCCACTATGGTTTGTCAGAAAATAAAGCAGAAATGAAAAATATTTTTGAATTTTAACAAAGTTTCTAAACTAGAAAATGAATTACAGAAACTTAAATGCAGAATGTAATGAAAGTTACTAGCACCATTAAGCTTTATAACATACTAAGTCTTAAACAATTCATATTAGCTAATGACCAGTTACTAGCACCATTAAGCTTTATAACATACTAAGTCTTAAACAATTCACTTAGATTGTCGATATACTGATCCTCTTAAATTTTCATACAAACTTCAATCTATTCAGGATACGATTTAGGTGAATTAAAGAACTTAAACTTATATATGTGTCCCACCTCTTGAATATACTCCCGTATCCTGATCCCAATATTCAGTCTTTCAGGTGAGTATACCACAGATGATATCTGTAAAGGGGTTAGATGCGAAACCGTGAGAGCTCAGGTCAGAACTTCCGTTCAGCAGAGAGATAACAGTTCGACTTAAGGTGTGTTCCCTTTAGAGAATCTTTTTTCACAACAGCACATGATTAACATTTTTCAATGATTCATCATTTTTTATGCTGAGGGCGATGCTGTATTTCAATCAATGCGGAAAGTATTATACGGGGACTAGGCCATTGCTTCCACAAAATCAGAAGTCCCAGGATAATACCCCAGATATCACTGAGTATAAAGACCTAGTATTTCAGAAAGAGGGACCTTTCAAACAAGATTTCAGGGGTTACCTATATATCCAAGATTTGTTCCCCACAAAATAAGCAAGTTTGAATTTTAGGTTTATATCCCAAACAAGATTTACTGAATGTATAAAAACCTATCGACACATCATCAGCGAGACTGTTTAACACTATTAAACTTTACAAATCTTTAGCGTACCGTAACTATCAAGCTAATGTACTATCATTTTCCCTTTTTTACACAAGCTCTTTTTCAGTTTTCTATTGTTTTTGGATTTTGAAATTTTCTCATGTTTTTGGATTTTTGCATTTTTTACTGTTTTTGTATTTTCTGAAAATATAACTACTCCCCCTAAATACCAAAACAAGTAAAAAATCGACAAACCATTGCAGATTGTTTCTCAACATCATCATCTACAATGTTATCCTCATCAACGCCAATAATCCCATCCGACACCGAGAGAAGTTTCATACCATTTAGTTTTAAAAGATATTTAAAACGAGTTTTATCAAAAGCTTTGGTATGTAAATCAGCTTTCTGTTCGTCAGTGTGGATTTTCTCAATTCGTATCAACTTCTTCTCAAAGCAATCTCGAATGAAGTGATGATGAATTTCTATGTGTTTTGTTTTAGCGTGATGAACAGGATTTTTCGTTATACATATTGCGGCCTCATTATCAACAAAGATAGGGGTGTTAAGAAATTGCAAACCGTAGTCGCGCATCTGTTGCTGGATCCACAAGATCTGAGAGCAGCAACTGCTAGCAGATACATACTCAGCTTCACATGTGGATCGAGCCACAGAGGTCTACTTCTTACATTGCCAGGTGACCAAGCGTGGTCCAAAGAACTGACATCCCGCTGTTGTTGATTTTGCATTGACTTTGCAGCTTCCATAGTCGGAATCAGAATACCCTTCGAGCGTGAAATCGCCTGTTTTTGGATACCACAACCCTAATGTTGGAGTTCCTTTCAGGTAACGTAATATCCTTTTCACAATTACCATGTGGGAAGCTCTGGGGCTTGACTGAAACCGTGCTGCGAGGCACGTTGGATACATGATATCGGGCCTTGAAGCAGTTAAGTACATCAATGACCCGATCATGGAACGATATGTCGTTTCATCTACCCTCTCTCCGGTGAGATCTGGGTTTATCCCATGATTAGTGATGTCTGTCTCCATTCTTGCATGTGCCGCCCCCAATGCTGCCACCAATATGTGTGTATATGTTTGCAATCTTTTTTTGTGAATAAATAATATCCTCCTCAAAACTTCTATGTCTGCTGCCAAACATAAAGTCCACCAAAAATATCACGTGCATGTCCATTTATAAATGTCGTAACCTACGAATTAATACGTAGGCTACGGTTCAATGTTTCTGCCCACTTGTCTTTCTGTTGACCGTATGCTACGGGATTCTACCGTAAGCTACGCTGCCATTTTAACCAATTAGTCCTCGAACTTTGCTACATCATATGTCTTGTGCGTCTAAATTCCATATCGGACCCGAACACTTCCCGCATGACGTGATTTCTTTCGATAATCACCCGTTCTTGTTCCATTTTATCACTAAGCTCTCTAACTTTGCCGTATTACGCATTTTACCTGAAAAACCACAAACTTGCGTAGTCAACATATTCAAAGTGTCAGACCCCGACCACGTAAAACATCAAATCGTAGCGGAAACGTCAGGGAGTGTTGTAACAGAATTATTGTTCCACAACCATGGTAATTAAAATAATATTTTATTCATCACCCAAGGGTGGAATACATCGTTCAAAACAAGAACCAACGTGTTACATTGTCTTAAAATAGATGAAAACAAAAGTACATCACATAATTAAACTAAGTCTAGCTCCATTTTATATCACTAAGGCCCAAGTCCACCCTAGCGTGTCACGATCATCCTATGCATTAGCTCCTGAAACACATGTGAAAATAAGTACGTCAGCATAAAAATGCCTGTGAGTAACATAGGTTTTGTGAAAATAGGATTCATAACATAGATTTAAGAAAATGTTTAATGAAAACTTGTCATGAATCTAGTTAAGTGTTTGCTTATATAAAAATGTTTGAAAAGCGATAACAAATCAGTTAATATGTATGTATACAAAAGAATGATGTATGGTTAAAAGAATAACCAAGTAAAAATAAGTTGTATGAAATAAATTGTTTTGTAAAACAGAGTCTTGTGAAAAATATGTTATTTGCAAAAATGTATAAGTCGAAAATTGAATGATTTAAATAACGGTATGCCATGTAATACAATACAAGCACTTATATATAGGAAGTACCAGCGGCGTATCCACCATGCTTGTAGCATACTACACACATATCGTTACTTAAGTCACTTAAATAAACCACCAAAGTATAAAGTTCATGTTTAAACCAACCATCAAATGTTCTAGTCTAAACCATTGTCAATGTTTAAAAAACCCAAAAAATGTAGTCATGTAGTTATGTATGTGTAAACAAAAGTTATGTATGGTAAGTAAAAATGAGACTACTTAATCCATAAGTAAAAATGAACAAAACAAAGTATTTTGAGTAAATCAAAAAGTTATGTTTTGCCAAGTAAAAGCTTGTTTTAATGATACAAACATTTATGTGGTGAGTTAACGCATACATCCAAGCCTTGAGACAGCAGGATAACCTTAGAGTAAAGGTTATCAAAGTAAAATGTTTTCGGATTCAGTCATTCCTTACACCCAAACAAACCTAGGGTGTCAGGAACGGGATTTGTCAAGTCCTATGGTACCACTACCTACTACCGAGCGGCATGATCGACGTTAATGAATGTAATAAAGATCCGTTAAACAAACCAAATGTTATACCAAATGTAAGCATGTGATGTGATGTGAATGTACTAAGTATGGACTAAATGAACATACATAGCATGAAAAGGTAATGTAAATCAAATGTACTAAGTATGTTAAGTAAACATACATAGCAAAACATAATGAAATCATGTACTAATAGTGTACTAATGAACATAACAAGTATATGATAAGAAAACATGAAAAGTAAAAGAGGGGACTATGTACTCACTTGAGATTGCTTAGAAGTCCTAGAATAACCACCAAGCAAAGCTAGAAGATCACGGAATCAAACGGCACCTATATAGGTATCTACATTAATAAACGGACCTATCGGAGGATCGGGTAGTACGAGGGTTCGTAAACCAAATAAGAATGGGAACTTATGTAATATGGTTTAAAAAAGCCTACTTACAAAAACGAAACCTATCCTAAGTGCTTTTGACCCGTTACGACCCGCTAAGGTAGCTTATGCTACTTTAATGCGTCGTTTGCGTAAAACGCGTTTGGAAAGCTTAACTAGTCCTATGACAAGTAAAATATGCCTTAACATGTTTAATATTGTTGTTAAATCAGTTTAGATACCAAAAATTATGTTACATAGGCTTAAAATTAATTTTGGCGCAAAAAGGGTATTTTGGTAATTTTCCTAAGGCATAAGAACTACTTATCATACAACTACTTAAACGATGTGACCATAAGGTATAACCTCGGAAGGTTATTCCCTATATACTATGGTCACCTAAAGTGTTTGGTCGGATCCTAAAGATCGACCAAATTTGTCGGGTTCGAAAGCATAAGCGATTGATTAGATCGCTTACCTTTACGACCCTAAACAAGCACAAATCTAAAAGCGACGAGCTAAACATGCTAGAACATGTTTAGTAAAGTTAGAAAACAGGTTTGTATTGAAACAAACGGTTTTAATACCCTAGAGTAGTTTGGTTACAAAATACGCAAGAAAACGTATTTTGGCCGAAACTACGACTCGTCACTGAGCCTAGATAACGTGGTAATCAGTAGGTATAGTCACTAGGGACTATAACCATCGTGATTACGCTCACGTTATGAAGTTCAAACGAACTTTGCGTTGACCATAAACTGGTCAATGCAGGAAGTCAAACGCAGTTTGACTTTAACGCTAAAACGAATGAAAAACGCGAAAGAATACTTACAGAAGGTCCCCGCAAGATTTGACCCGATTCGCTTTCAGGTAGGAAGCATATACTTCCACTTAGAAAGCTTTGAATCAGATCAAATGTGGGAAATGAATGAAGTTGGGTTGGGTATTTATAGGCATGGCACAACCGTTAGGATTGTTCATCGAAAAACATGCTTCGATCTAGGCCGTCCACATGGGCCCATTGTTTTGAAAAACCATTTGAGCCCATAGATTCAATCCCCTGATTTGAAAATATCATTTGCACATGGTTTTGAAGTGTATAACAGATGTTAACAGCTGTTTTCAGCAAAAATGCTGGTCTGGGGAGGCCACGCGGCCTGCGTAAGATTCATACAAGTCTTACGCGCCCCGCCTGGGTGCTCTGATCTGCAACTAACTTTCAGAAATGACAGTTTCAGTCCCTGCATGCTTTTAAGGCTATTTCCGACATGTTTAGAGCCCATCAAGCCAACTTTTGTAGGATCGTGTTGTGACCTGAATGAGTCGTTCGGAAGAGCTCTCGTACGTTTCAGAGGCGGAAACTAAGAAACGCACTCGAAAACAGCTTGAAATACACTTTAATCCTCTTTTATATTCAATTGACAATGTTTACAGTGAGAGGAAATACCGGCAGCACCTCGGTATCAACTTGCCTGATCATTACAAATGAACTTGACAACAACCTATTTATAGTGGATACCTAACCGTTTGAACATACTCAAACGGATAACACTCAAACGAAAGGTCTCTCAAACGACCACCATGTTCTCAAACGGTCAAACATTCCATTTGACATTCAAACGGTTGAACCTTACATACGATTGGTTAATTCAAACGGCATCCTTATCTCAAACGGTTGACATGATTGGTTCTTCAAATGGTGGCTTCTAATTGGACCAACTATACTTTTGTCTTCATATGAACATGCTTTCACGTGAATGTTTAAGACTTCATATGATGATGATGCAATGGATGATGTCACAAGGATGATGTCATCATCAAGAATGATGACATCATTCTTGTTCCGTACCGCAACGAACCCGAGACTCGACATAAGACGAAGACGACAGATGACTGCACCAACAGACTCCCCCTCAGATGTTGACGAGTCTTAAGTGTCGAGTCTTCAACGACTTCAGTCTTTATCAGACCTCTGAGCTTCTCTCTCTCTGTCTTCAGACTCCCCTTCTCGATTTGCTGGTATTCCTTTGTTCTTCAGCAACATCTTCAGGATCGTTGTCTGGCCTTCACATGTCACAACTTTTCATCTTATCCTGCAAACACTCTACCTCAAAATAAATTTCTTTCAC
This sequence comes from Helianthus annuus, assembly GCF_002127325.2. Lineage (NCBI taxonomy): Eukaryota > Viridiplantae > Streptophyta > Magnoliopsida > Asterales > Asteraceae > Helianthus > Helianthus annuus. The sequence continues at coordinate 53,873,100 of NC_035435.2, read as the reverse complement.
TTACATATTTCAAACATATACCCCTGCACCAACTCAGATTCTCTCTCAGATCATTCACATATGATGAACCATTTGTTGATATTAAAACATATTTTGACAATTAGAAGCACTCCCCCTGACAACAATGTCATCATGTTTAGCACTCGGAATTTTGATAATCAGCTTTCCAACATCAGTTTGTCGAAAATCTTTTTGAATTTTTCAAAATTTATACTAAACACACACAAAATCTTTTTGGATTTTCTGAAAGAAATATGAAATGCAGTAAAGAAATATTTACAAACAATATTTTTGTGAGTTCGTGTAAGAGGATCATATCAGTTTATGAGACATGTCACTAACACCGTTAAGCTGAATTACATTTTCAGTTCTAAATAGTTTACCTAGATTGTCAGTATATCGGTCCACTGAAATTTTCACACAAAATTCAATTGATCCGAGATACGATATTAATGCTTTAAGAACTTAAACTTATCCGTGTGTCCCACTACTTGAATATACTCCCGTATCCAGATCCCAATATTCAGTCTTACAGGTGAGTATACCACAGATGATATCTGTAAGGGGTTATGTGCGAGGGCCGTGAGAGCTCAGGTCAGAACTTCCGTTCAGCAGAGAGATGACGGCTTCGACTTTTGGTGTGTCCCCTTTAGAGGATCTTTTGATTTCAACAGCAGCGACTATCAATTTTATTGCTTCATCAGCTTGCTGAGGGCGGCGCTTATGTTTCAAAGCTTTGCGGAAAGCATTATCCGGGGACTAGGTCAGTACTTCCATACAGCAGAAGTCCCGGGATAATACCCCAGATATCACTGAGCATAAAGACCTACTATCTCAGAATAAGGGTTCTTTCAAACTTTAAGGCCCTAAAATGATGCTTAAACATTGTGGACATGAAACATGCTCAAAAATGGGCCGGATGTCGGTTCGTTTGGTCGTACGATCGCGATGTTCGCTTAATTACGACGGAATGCGCATAAGCGCGAAAAACGATCCAAATTACGCGACGAATGGATTTTTCTCATGCCAAACACTAAAATAAAATATTTTAATGCTTGCATAAATTTTTGGATGTCCGGATGTATTCAGAACGTAAGTTATGCGCGAAAATGCAAACTTATGCACTTTTTGACGCTTTTAGTCCCTGAATGAGCATAAAGTTTATTTTAGCACACCGAACACCTCAAAGCCTATTTCTAAGCTATGTAAAGGATATTTAAGGTGTGTTTAACTCATGATCATGTTCCGGAATGTTCGTTACAGTTCAAATCGGCATACTTTTGCAGTTTGTCAATTTTAGTCCCTGTAAGCGAATTAACTCGATTTTGCCATACCAAAGCCTTCAAAACTTATTTCTAAGTAATGTAAAGGTTATTTAAGGTATGTTAAGCAATAAATGATGTTCCGGAGTATTTTTCGCGTTAAACTGATTACGTTTACGCACCAGTTTGCGTATAATTATCCAGAAAGCGATATAGAGTTTGAAATTGAATAAATACCAAAACATAAAAAACATCAAACATAAACAAACAAACATTGGGATCAAATGACTTTATTTCATTGATAACTGAACTGTTTACAATGATTACAAACACAGATGTCACACAAAGCATATAATCAACTAAACGGCCATAAATATGTAATATAACACACTTTAACATCCGGGTTTCACACACTCCATCACATCCCCACACTTATCATTGATTGTCCTCAATCAACCATCAAAAACATTACTCACCTTATTAACAAATCACCTTCAAATCCCTTACCGAATTCACCATTTAAGATTCCAAGTCATACCGTCCCATAGACTGACACAATCGAGATTGACAATCTGACAAATAAGTGATACGCATTTAAAACAACTTAAGACTTGCTTAACTAAAACTAACATGCTTATGATACTACACATGCCACACACCCCTCACAATGATCACTCCTCTCGGTTTTATCAAGACTAGCGTGTAATGTGCTAGTATATATTTCGCTCAAAACCAAATATGCTACTTTGGAATCATAAGCTTGTATAGCAATCACACCTCTACTGTATCAAATAACGTAACACATATCAAAAGGACTTACGGGTTTTGGGTTAAGGGTAAAGGTAAGGAATTGTTTTTGGCTTTTTATGTTTATTGGCGAACACGAATGAAAATACCAAACCATGACGACTTTATTCACAAAACTACCAACACTTTGGGTTAATTTCTACCCATTTATTTAACACGAACATAACAATGATTTCTATTTTCCTTTTTCTTTCTTTTCTTTTTTTTTCGTTTCATTTTTTTCTTTTTTTTAATAACATACTAACACAGTTGTCATTCATGATTGGTATTCAAACGGGTCAAACAAGGTGTAACAAACGAAAGGTGAAATGCTCAACATGGTTTACTAGGGTAAGATGGATAAACAATCTACATACGAAACAATGAAGTGATCCTAATGCCTTTATCATCTATGTGTAAACGCTAAAGCACACTCTCGGCACGTATCAAACCACACAAGTTCTAACACAAAGAAACATATGGCCTACACTCAACAACTGAACATTTATTGCAATTCAACTAACAATCTAGTAGGCTCAAATATCTCACCGAATAAAAGGAATATGGGTTGCCGACACGTAGCACGTGTAATTCCTAAAGCATGTTACCCCTAGTTAGGCATCTCTTCTCAATGATTTTCTAAAACTTGTCAGAAATACTCTCATGAAACTTAAAGGGACAACCATGACTAGGGATCTAATTTAGTTTAAAATCAGCAAGGAACCCATTAGCGATTGAAAATGTTGGTTTTCATGTAGTTCAAGCATACTTGAGAAACAAAATTTTCAAAATTTTTCAATTTTTAGCAATTTCAAAATTTCCAATTTTTAGCAAAGATTCAACCCTTCAAGCATTTAAGATCAACAATTATACCAACCCTCTCTCGAGTTACCGCATCCCCACACTTGTGATACATTGTCCCCAATGTATGGTGCAATTTATACTCTAGACTCGAGAGATACCACCCACAAACCAAGAACGGCTAACAACCACTCGACTCACACAAAGAAACCACTCCCAACACAAAAATTCACACCACCAAATGTACAAATAAAAATAAAAGAAAGGATAGAGAGACACATGAACCTGATAATTCAATCAGCAAGTATCTTTAACGGTGCGGCTGCTATGATCGAACAGGGACATAAACTTCTCTTGGATTCTCTGACATCTCATCGGGAATGTTGTTAAACATCCCCACACTTGAATCATTGCATCCGCGAGAATTAAACGTAGTAACCTGCCAAAACAGAAACAACACCAAAACAAAAGAACAAATACAATACTCTACATCCTCGGGCTGCCTCCCGAGAGCGCTAAGTTTAAAGGTCTTCAGCCAGACCGTACCTGATTTCCGCTACGGTGGTCTTAGTGCACACTTACCCAAAACATTTCCAACAAATGCCCGGAAATTTACATGCCATCTCCATAAATTCGTCAGTATAATTGGCATGTTCAGACTGCACATGTGTAACATTTGTGCTTGAAATCATTGTGAACAGTTCAATTATCAATAAAACAACGTTATTTGATCCCAATGTTTGTTTGGTTATGTTTTACATTTTTCATGTTTTGACTTTTGTTCAATTTCAAACTCTACATTGCTTTCTAGAGAACTATACGCAAACTGGTGCGTTCTTGTAGGATCGTTTGCTGACCTGAACGAGTCGTTCAGAGGTTATCTCTTGCGTTTCAGATGCGGAATAATAAAAATACAAGTAGAAGTAGCTTGTTCTTCTTTCTAACTGCTTGTTTTATTGATTTGCAACGTTTTACAGCTCGATCGTCACACCGGCAGAGCTTCGGCGTGGAATTCGGACTTGATGTTATGTGGATCGCCCTAATGACACCTATATATAGACTGCTGGGTCCGCTCATATGTCACATGTTCATATGAGCGGTCCAGACATGTACAAATAAGCGACCCACACTGCCAAATAAGCGACCCAAGACTTCTATGTCCCTATGAGCGACCCTAACATATAAAACCTATACAGACTCCTGTTTTCTCGTAAAACATGCCCTATGCTATACAATATGATATAAGACCTGATCCTAGACACCTAGACGGAATCAACAGATGTAGTGCACCAACAGACTCCCCCTCAGATGTTGATGGAGTCGCCAACACACCTTGACTGCAAAACTGAGTCTCCACATCTTCAGACTGGATCAGTCTCTGGGCTTTCTCTTTCATTCTATCTTCAGACTCCCCCTCTCGATTTACTGGCATTCTTTTGTTCTTCAGTAATATCTTCAGGATCTTTGTCTGATCTTCACAGGCTTTCAGAATCAATCAACCTGACTCTAACAGAGATCTTCTGAATTGATTTCCAGGATTGAAACTAGGCTCTCCTTCAACAGAAATCTTTAGAAATCGAAACCTGGTTACCTGCACAATCTTAACCCAGAAATAAATTTTCTAGATTCATCACATATCAAAAACCTGTGCACCAACACATGACTCTCTCTCAACAATCTATGATGAACCACTTGAAGAAGGTTAGAATTAACGAAAACAGTTAGATTTACACAAACACTCCCCCTCAAATGCTGTTCATCATGTTTAGCACTCGGAATTTTGAAAATCAGTTTTTCAACATCAGTTGTCGAAAATCTTTTTGACTTTTTCAAAAAAATTATGCTAAAACACACACAAAATCTTTTTGGATTTTCTGAGAGATATTACCTGACACTCCTAGTAAAACAAAAAAACATACAGAAATGTAATATTTACAATCAATATTTTTGTGAGTTCGTGCAAGAGGATCATATCAGTTTATGAGACAAATCACCAACACCGTTAAGCTTGATTTCATTTTAAGCTTTAAACAATTTACCTAGATTGTCAGTATGTTTGTCCTCTTAAATTCTCAACACAAATTTCAATCGATTCGAGATACGATATTAATGTTTTAGAGACTTAAACTTAATTGTGTATCACTCCACTTGAATATACTCCTGTATCCAGATCCCAAATATTCAGTCTTACAGGTGAGTATACCACAGCTGATATCTGTAAAGGGGTTAGGTGCGAAACCGTGAGAGCTCAGGTCAGAACTTCCGTTCAGCAGAGAGATGACGGCTCGACGTTTGGTGGGTCCCCTTTAGAGGATCTTTTTTTACAACAACAATGACTATCAATTTTATTGTTTAATCAGATTGCTGAGGGCGGCGCTTTTTCAAGCATTTGCAGAAAATATTATCCGGGGACTAGGTCAGAACTTCCATTCAGCAGAAGTCCCGGGATAATACCCCAGATATCACTGAGTATAAAGACCTAGTATCTCAGAATATGGGACCTTTCAAACAAGATTTCGGGGGTTACCCATATATTCAAGAATAGTTACCCACGAATCAAGCAAGTTTGAATTTAGGTTTATATCTCGTTTCAACTTACTAAATGTGCGAAAATCTACTGACACATTCGTAGTAAGATTGTTTATCACATTTTAACTTTACATTTCTTTAGCGTGCCGTGATAGTCCACTGATGTATTATCATTTCCTCTTTTCACAACGAAACTCATTTTTGAATTTTATCATATTTTTGGCTTTTTCAAATTTTCAAATGTTTTTGGATTTTCTGAAATTTCTTACTCCCCCTAAAATGCAAACACATTTCAAAGGAAATTTGAAAACTTCTAGACTCTTGACCCACTAGAAACATAAAATGCAAAACAAACTGTACAAAAAACTTGACAACTAACACTGAATCACATCAAATCGCCATTCACTAGGCATAAACAATCTGAACTCCCCCTATCACAAACCATTTTCTCATTTAGATTTCAAAACACTTAAGTTTGTTTTAATCAAAATGACTTTTCTGGAAAATGAATTTGTGTTGATAACAACCACTTGTAGGTCTATCTTTTAAAAACGGGGATGTGGTTCATCATCTTGTCTCTCTTTTGCCATGATTAGTAAATCAAGTACAATTTAATGTCCCTGATTTATCATTTTCATTTAAGAACCTTCTGTACCACTTGTAAATGTAACCTCTTCAAAGTATACAAACATCTCAAAATTTAACCACAAATACCACTTGTGGGATCAAGATTACCACTTGTAGGAATGTTACGTCTACATCACCATTTTACCAATCAGGATGTCGATTCCTGCTTCGCAATTACCAACCTGGAAGCTCCGGCGTAGTCCTTCAACCTGCAAAACATTCAAACACTATTCAAAATCTTTCAAAACAAACTTTTCAAACACTAGAAATATGCCGATTCCTGATCCACGATATAAACTTGGGATCTCCGGCATAGTCCTTCAACTATCATGGGAAACAGACTTCCATCCAAGTCTTTTCAGACTTGATGGCTTTCAGTTCTTGAGTTGTAGGGTTGTATGTTGCCTTTTTAGTAGCATAAAAATCTTTAACCCCTTTAGCTTTTCGACTCAACATCTTCCCAAATATCTTCTTAACATTCCCGTTGAATGTTTTCTCGACATCAAAATCATTCTTTTCTTTGTAGAACTGATTTGAAATATCAGTTTTTCCAACTTTCTTTTTTTTACTTCCTCAAATTTCAATGATGGAAACTCCTCATCATTCACTGAAATCTTCTTTTCAACCTGTGGCTCTTCTGGCTTTGTGGAACCAGATTCATTGCCGACATTCACTTCATCTTTCTTCGCCACCCATACTTGGTTGTCTTTTCCTTTCTTTTCATACTTATTCTTTGAACACTCACCAACCTCGAATTTTGAATTCTCAAAAATTTTAGGTCTATTGGTTGGTGTGTCAACATCAACAACTTTCTCTTTCAACTTCTGAGAAACTCCCTGTTGTGATTGGACACTTTTTGAGCAATTCCATGCAATGTGACCAGCTTCATTGCATCTATAACGGGTTCTAGTCTCTCATAGATAACATATATCAGCTCCATTCTTCTTTCTCTCAGCAAGAAACTCTTTATTAGACTGTCTCAAGAACGGTTTCTGCTGTTCCTCCTCAGCACTTCCACCTGACACAAATTCAGATTTTGTTTTAGAATTTTTCATATTTTTATCATTTTCTGGTGGAATAAAACCAAGACCTTTCTTTTTGTAGCTACGATTCTGATTAGGTTTCTTTGGAAAACCAGGACCAAAGTTGTAACCTTTTTTCTTGTTTAAACGTTGCTGAACTCTAGAAGTATATTTTTTAGATTTTTCAAAACTTTTCAAAACTTTTAATTCTGGAATATTCACCTCTATAAGTTTGAAAGTTTTGTTTATTAGTTCCGTTTTAATACTCATTATTGGGAACTCCTTATTGTAATATAATTTGTCCGAACCATTCAAAGTATACACAACTTCGAATGTTTCATCATTCAAATCTGCCTTTGTCAATAAAAATTCTTTACTATAAGACCGTTTTTCCGACGAATTTTGACTGTTGACTGACGACTTTGGCTTTCCAGACCCAGATTTCAACTCAGACTCCTCATCAGTATCCAACACCTGATCGACCACCTTTTTGATTAGAACAGACTCATGATCAGTATCGGACGAGGTATACGTGATATCTATGTTATCTGGTAAACCGTCAGTTGTGTCGGTTTTAAGCTTTATATTGACTGCTTTTTCCAATTGCTCCTCATTTGGTCTCCTAGGTGAATAACCATCCCAAATTGGAGGTGGACATTTGTTGTAACTAACAGTCGATTTCTTACCACAGTCTTTCTTGTCTTTTAGCTTCTCATCTTTGAAAGCTTCCATACCTGCAACAGTTGGGTAAATACGATCAATGAGATAGTCAGAACTAGAATAACTTTGCAATAAACGTCTAATTCTCTCATTCTCTATTTTCTCTGTCTCCAACTCTTGCTTCCACTTAGCACTCTCTTCGATGTAGAAATTTTTAGCTTTTTGCTTTGACATTTAAGTTGCATTCATCATTGTCAGCGCCTGTTCTCTTTCTGAGTTTGTTGTTTGGAGACCAGTTACTGTTTTGTTCAACACTTCGTACGATTCCTTCACATAATTAAGGTTGAACAATAACTGCTCCTTCTTCTTCTCATACTCAGCTATGATGTCGTCTTTGGCTGCACAATTCTTGCAAGCTTCCAAGCACTTTTCACACGGCTTGATGACTTCAACAATCTTCTCAACTTCAATTGTTTTAACAACTTCAACCACTTTCTCTACTTCAATCACCTTTTCTTCTTCTTTCACATCCTCAGTAATCTTCTCAGCAACATTCTCAGCATTTTGAATATCACCTTCAGATTCAGTCTGTTGATCTTTAGCAGCTCGTTTCTCTTTCAGTTTCTCCATTCTTTCTGCAAAATAAAAATGAAAACTTTCAGGAGAAAGATAAGTTTTTGCAATATTTATGTGTTTTTCTTCCTCATCATCACTACTGCTGTGATCTGGTGATTGATCAAATTTTACAGACTTATCAGAATCATCATCTGATACATCAGAAACAGTCGGTGTTTTATTAAATATAACTGCTTTTTCTTGAACATTTTCATTTTGTACACTTTTATCAGAATTTTGTACTTCTTCATCTGAACCCTGTAAACCTTCATTTGAACTTTCTGACACTTCCCCAGAATGTTCTGAAAGGTTATCAGTACTGTCTGAGCATTCATCAGATGACACAGACTTTTCATCTTCACTTTTCACAGTCTCTCCGATAGATCTCATCCAAGTAGCAAACAAATCTGGCTCACGGACGATTTTGGCAATGAAAGCTTTAAACTCTCCCTTCTTATCCACAAACATATCCCAACTGAAACCTTCTGGTAGTTTCTCATCATCTTGATCGATAATGCGTGCTGCTGTGGCTTCAGATGATATATAATCACTCCAGCTGAAATCTACCAAACATGCTCTTTTGGGATCTTCAATCTTTCTCCCATGAGCTGTCTGAGGTTCTTGGGATTGGCCGACTTGCTGATAGATAGCTTTACGGTAGTAGTCATCTTTCCCGAATGGATTCTGTGCTCCGCTAGCTTCTCTTCCTTTGCACTCCCGCTTGAAATGGCCTTTCTCCCTGCATCGAAAACAAGTAACTTTAGATTTATCAAAACCTAAAGTAGAAACATGTGCATCAAGAAAGTCATTTCTCCCGGTAATGGTTTTGAATTTCTCAGCTCGTCGAAGAACACTAGCAAGACACCATTTAATATCATGAGTTCCATTTCTTCGGCGTCTATCTGATCGTAATCCTCTTTGGTAAGCATAGGATTTCCGATCCGACCAGCAACAAGACCTTCATAGGATAACAGAACTGAACCCAGAAGTGCCATGTGGTCTTTAGCAGTGTCTTCAGAGAAACTTTTGCCTTCTGGAAGGTTAAGAGCTATGTTGCACTGAATCACATATCCGTTTCCGGTTTTTGTACTCTGAGACTGAAAACTCGTGTTAGTCTTTTTCGGATTGACACTCGGAAAGGATGAAAACCCGCTGCTAATCTTGTTTGAACTTTGATCAACCTTTTCTGATGAATCTCCAGCACTGAAGGCGGTTTGAATCTTTGGACTTCTTTCAGCTTCAGAAACTGGAATGCTACCTTTATAGTATATTTTTACATCCTGTTGACCACTAGGATTATTCATCCTGGCTATCTTCTGTTGTTCCAGATCCTGTCCCTCTAACTTCTCGATAAACTGACCAATTGTTAGTTTGTCATAAACACCCGTGTTTTTCAGTATCATCAATTACGTTCCCCACTCTTTCTGAGGTAACGCATCAGCCAACTTATCAACCCATTCCTCACGACCTTTTTCAACTCCCAACATCGATAACGATCGCACCAAGTGACAGTATCTTTCGATCAACTTTTTAGTATCCTCTCCCGGTAAACTGCTAAACAAATCAAATTCTTTCTTAAGCAATGCCTTCTTGCTTTTGATCATACTTTCACTACCCTCGAATTTTACTTTAAGAGCATCCCAAATTGATTTAGCAGTTTTGTCGTGCTGTAACAAAACGAATATGTCTTCTTTAATCGCCTGCTGTAACAGACTGATCATCATTTTCTCTGCTCTGTACATGGCACGTTCTTGTTCTGAAAATTCGGATATTTGTTTAATAACTTGCAATTCTGTACGAGGCAATGTGTACTTTTCCAATATGCATTCCCACGATCTGAGATGATTTGCCTGAACCCAGTTTTCAAACCGATCCTTCCACCCATAATACTCCTCAATGCTCATCAATTTCGGGGGTTTCTGGGTAGTTCCCGTTTCGTTTTCTAGATTCATGGCTTGAGCAATCGCGACTGGAGTAGTCGATGTAGCAAAAGCGTTGTAAAACTCGGAATCCATGTTGAATTAGCACGTTTTTCAATGCAGATGACAGAAAAGCGATCCAACACTGAACAAATAAGCGAACCGGGTGACTAACTAACGAGCGGACCAATCAATTTATTGAATGATTGTTCGAGCGGACCAGCAGATAACCAAATGAGCGGACCAAACTAATCCAAATGAGCGATCCAGAAATGATCCAAAGAGCGATCCAGAGATTGTTCTAAGAGCGGTCCAAGATTGTTCGTTCGAGCGGTCCAAGATTGTTCGTTCGAGCGGTCCAAGATTGTTCGTTCGAGCGGTCCAAGATTGTTCGTTCGAGCGGTCCAACTTACAAATTTGGAGCGAACCAGAACAAAAATTGTACGAATAAGCGGTCCAAACGTGACCTAAGAGCGGTTCACGATGACGTCACTACGAGCGGACCATATTGCGAACATGATTTGACCTGTTAAAACTTCGAATTTTGACCTGAAACTTTCCAGGGTTTGTCTCGGTACTATTGCGCACAATCTGTGAAAATTTGAACGAATTCCGACCGTGAAATCTTCTGGAAATGAGAAAAGAAGATGTAGAAGAGAGAAGAAATGATGAAAAACAGCTACAATCTGCAGAAAACCTCCTCCCAAGCTCTGATACCACTTGTAGGATCGTTTGCTGACCCGAACGAGTCGTTCAGAGGTTATCTCTTGCGTTTCAGATGCGGAATAATAAGAAATATAAGTAGAAGTAGCTTGTTCTTCTTTCTAACTGCTTGTTTTATTGATTTGCAACGTTTTACAGCTCGATCGTCACACCGGCAGAGCTTCGGCGTGGAATTCGGACTTGATGTTATGTGGATCGCCCTAATGACACCTATATATAGACTGCTGGGTCCGCTCATATGTCACATGTTCATATGAGCGGTCCAGACATGTACAAATAAGCGACCCACAATGCCAAATAAGCGACCCAAGACTTCTATGTCCCTATGAGCGACCCTAACATATAAAACCTATACAGACTCCTGTTTTCTCGTAAAACGTGCCCTATGCTATACAATACGATATAAGACCTGATCCTAGACACCTAGACGGAATCAACAGATGTAGTGCACCAACAGTAAACGTACTCAGTTTAATGCGACAAATACTCCGGAACATCAACATATACTCAACATACCTTAAATAACCTTTACATAACTTAGAAATGAGTTTTGAAGGCTTTGGTATGGCAAAAACAAGTTAATTCGCTTAAAGGGACTAAACTTGACAAACTGCGAAAGTATGCCAATTTGAACTGTAACAGACATTCCGGAACATGACCATAAGTTAAACATACCATAAATATCCTCTCCATAGCTTAGAAATAGGCTTTGAGGTGTTCGGTGTGCTAAAATAAACTTTTGGGTCATTAAGGGACTAAAAGTGTCAAAAAGTGCATAAGTTTGCATTTTCGCGCATAACTTACGTTCTGAATACATCCGTATATCCAAAAATTTATGGAAGCATTATAATATTATGCCTTAGTGTTTGGCATCAGAAAAATCCGTTCGTCGCGCAATTTGGATCATTTTTCGCGCTTATGCGCATTCCGTCGTAATTAACCGAACATCGCGATCGTACGGCCAAACGAACCAACATCCGGCATATTTTTGAGCATGTTTCATGTCCTCAATGTTTAGGCATCATTTTAGGGCCTTAAAGATGGCTTAACGGGCCTTAAACATGTCGGAAATGGCCCTAAACCACAACAGGGACCTAAACTGTCATTTCTGAAACTTGTTTTCTGATCTGGACTCCCAGGCGGGGCGCGTAAGACCATGTCTAAATCTTACACGGGCCGCATCAGACTTACAGACCAAATTCAATGTTTTGATCCACTTGCAGCAACCTTTCGATCACCCAAAGGGCAACGCCACGTGTCAAAACCTTATGGTGGGGGTAAAATAAGCCACCACAACTTTGCGACAAGTGTACGGATTGGATCGTGGCACGATATTCAAGAAACGATCCTAACGGTCTTGCTTTTCCTATAAATACCCCCCCTTTTGGTTAAAAACCCACAAAATCTGATCTAAAGCTCAAAGTTGAGGCCTTTGCTTCATACCTGAGCTCCTGGATCGAGATTAGCTTTCAGGGGCCCTTCGTAAGTGTTCTTTCGTTCTTTTATTCGCTTTTCAAGTCCGAAAGTCAAGCTTTGTTTGACTTTCTGTGTTGACCAGCCTATGGTCAACACGAAGTTCATTGGAACTTCATAACGTGAGCGTGATCACGATGGTTATAGTCCGTAGTGACTATACCTACTGATTACCACGTTATCTAGGCTCAGTGATGAGTCGTAGTTTCGGCCAAAATGCGCATTCTTGCGTATTTTGTAACCAAACTACTCGTGGGTATCAAAACCGTTTGTTTTGATACCAAACCTATTTTCTAAACTTAGTTAAGCATGTTCTAACATGCTTAGCTCGTCACTTTTAGTATAGTGCTTATATCGGGTCGTAAGTTAAGCGATCTAAACAGTCGCTTATACTTTCGAACCCGACCCATTTGGTCGATCATTAGGATCCGACAAAACACATTAGGTGACCATAGTTGTATAGGGAATAACCTTCCGAGGTTATACCTTATGGTCACAATGTTAGGCGTTCCAAACGCGTTTTACGCGAACGACGCTTTAAGGTAGCATAAGCTACCTAAACGGGTCGTAATGGGTCGTTAGCACTTAGGTTAAGTTTCATTTTAGTATGTGGGCTTTGTTAAACCATATTACACGAGTCTCCATACTCGTTTGGTTTACAAACCCTCATTCTATCCAAATCCTCCGATTTAGGTCCGGTATATTAACATAGTTACCTATATTAGGTGCCGTTTGATATCCGTGATCTCTAGCATTATTTGATTATTACTCAAGGACTTCAAAGCAATCTCAGGTGAGTACATTGAACCCCATCTTTTAAATGTTTTCAAGGTGTTTATGTGAGTGCATAGACCCCTCTTTTACTGTTTTCCAAACTGTTTTGGGGTGGAACACATGTGCCTACTTGTTACTTTATGCTTTCAATGTTTTCATACCATATGCTTATTATGTTCGTTAGTACATATATAGTACATGATTTCATTGTGTTTATGCTATGTATGTCCATTGTGTGCATACTTAGTACAATCGATTTACAATACATTTTCATGCTATGTATGCCCATTGTGTGCATGCTTAGTACATTGCTTTACACTACATTTTATGCTATGTATGCCCATTGTGTGCGTACTTAGTACATTATTTTACATTACATTTTATGCTATGTATGCCCATTGTATGCATACTTAGTACATTTATTCATCACATGCTCACATTTTGGTATGACATTTGGTTTGTTCAAATGATACAATGTACATTCATTAACATTAGCTACGCCACTCGTTAGTAGGTAATGGTACCATAGGACTTGACAACTCCCATTCCTGAAATCCCGGGTTTGTTTGGATTGGAAGGAATGACCGAATTCGATAAACAATAACACATATAGACCTTTAATTTGTTTAAAGGTCTATCATCACAGTCACAAAGGCTTGAATGTATGAATTTTCACAATACCGCATAAATGTTTGTATCAGTATAGCATGCAATTGTTCCACAAAACATAACTTTGAATTAAACTATGTTTAATTCAATACCCTGTTTTTGTGCATTTTACCTATGGCCCAATTGATATATTTTCACATGCCATACATGATATTTTGAATACACATTATATGATTTACAGTAAACATAAACAATTTGACAATTATATACACACTTGGTGGTTTACATCAGACATGAACAATTTTGATATGGTTTACACAATAACACTTGACAATTGATTTATACACGAACAATTTACATGGTGGTTGGTTTGGGTAAATGGTTTGAGTAACGTGGCGTATGTAATATGATACAAACATGGTGGATACGCCGCTGGTACTTCCTATATATAAATGTTTGTATAATATTACCTATCGTAGCATTATTTAAATCATTTCAGTATAGACATATTACCTTTTACACAAATAACATATTCTTCACAAGACATTGTTTTACAAACAACTTATCTTATACAAACTCATTGTTACTCTCATTTAACCTTACATTCTATTTATACATATCATCTGATCTTATCGTTTTCATATGATTTACAAGACAAAACAATTTTACAAGGTTCATGACTGACTGTTATTAAACGTTTTCTTTAAACTCAAGTCATGAATCCCATTTTCACAAAACCTATGTATCTCACAGGCATTTTTATGCTGACGTACCTATTTTCACATGTGTTTTCAGGAGCTGTCGCTTAAGATGATGATTGTGACACTAGGGCGGACCTGTGCCTTAGAGACATAAAACGAAGATAGACTCAGTTTGAATATGTTCTGAACACTTTATTTTCTTGTTTTGAAACAATGTAACACTCGTGTTTGATAAGTAAAATATAACTTTGTATACCATGGTTGTGAATCAAATAATTCTGTCTCAACACTCCCCGATGTTTCCGCCGTGGTTGCATGTTATACGCGGTCGGGGTGTGACAGAAGAGTTGGTATCAGAGCCAATGGTTATAGGGAATTAGGTTATTAGTAATGCTTTGACCTAGACTATAACTTTCTAGGACCCTAACACAAGTTATCTTGTGTTTAGATTTTAAAACATGCACTTCACCTATCCTTAGGTGATAGCCATAACGAGAATAGCGATTTCGAATCCGCTTTGAAAATTAATCATCTGTTCTGGGATGATTGATTACTAGGTTTTGAACCCTCTGTTATATGGTTTTGAACCCCTTTGAATTTTCAAAATCTCGTCAAAGTTTTGGGTTTTAATAGTGTGAACACGTGCAAACTGGAAGAGTGAATGCCTGTACCCCGGGTTTTCTCTCTAAGGCTAGAGTGTTTATACAAATCCACATAATCGGACCAGTCACTCTTACCTGGGAACTCTTGGGGTGAGTGTTCGCTTATAGGCGAGCATGTCTTCGCAATACATTATTTTTGACCCATTTACTTTGATTAGACTTTGTGTATCGCTTGTTTGCTTAGCGATGCATAACCATCATCTTTGCTTTTGTTGAAATTGTTTCATCTCATTCTCTTCATCCAATCATCTCACTCGTTTCCTTTCATGTTTTCCTTTTCTAGAATGCCTCCTTGACGCAACAATCAAGTAGCAAATGCGGAACTGGCAGAAATCATTGCACAGCAAATGGCTGCTGCACTCCCAAATCTCTTTGCTCAATGGAACCAAGCCAACAACAACAACAATGCTCCATGCAATTTCAAGAATTTTAACTCGGCTAAACCACTCAAGTTTAGTGGTTCCGAAGGAGCAACTGGGCTTCTTCAATGGTTCGAGAGCATTGAGAATACATTCCGTCATGTGCAGTGTCCTAACAATCGCAAGTTCGAGTTTTCTTCGAGTGTGTTTCAGAAGAGGGCTCTTACATGGTGGAACGGGGTAATGAGAGACCGTGGTGCAGAAGTTGCTCTAGCACAGACATGGGCTGAACTTAGGGCACTAATGATGAGGGAGTTCTGTCCTCGTCATGAGCAGCGAGCTTTGGAGAAAGAGTTTGATGACTTAAAACAATACAGTGGCGAGCACCGGGCATATACTGATAGGTTTGAGGAATTGAGTCTGCTTTGCCCGACAATGGTTGCCCCACTCGATAAGGCCATCGAAAGGTACACCGACGGCCTACCTGACTCGGTACAAGATATCATTACTGGTAGTAACCCTACCACACTCCGTCAGGCAATTGAGTTATCAGCGACACTGACTGAGTCGCAGATTCGAAAGGGAAAGCTGCACAAAAAGGGTGACAAGGGTAAGAAGCAGGCGACTGACCAAGAAGATAGCAAGAAAGGTCAAAACAAGAAGGGAAAGGATTCTGGTTCTACAAGGGGATCAAGGAAGCGTAAGGCTTCCCAAAATTGTCACTGCCCAGGTTAACCAGGCAGCTCCCAACCAACCCGCACAGCCTCCAGCGAAGAAACCTTATGCAGGGAATGCACCTTTGTGCAATAGATGCAACGGTCACCATCAGCCGCAATTTCCGTGCCGTATCTGTACTAACTGTGGGAAGCCAGGTCATCTTGCTGGTGTTTGTCGCTTTGCTCAGAATCAGGCAGTTCAGAACCTGGTTCAACAAGTTGCTCAGCCTCTTGCTCAGCAACAAGGTCAAGCTGCACGACCTCATTTTCCTCCTGGTTCGTGCTACAATTGTGGGGATCTGACCCACTACAGAAACCGGTGCCCAAGGCTAGCCAACCAGAATCAGAATCAGACTCAGGCTCGAGGTTGAGTCTTCAACATGAATGCACAAGAGGCACAAGCAGATGATAATGTGGTGAACGGTACGTTCTTTATTAATAATCAGTCAGCATCTGTTCTTTTTTATTCGGGTGCCGATAAGAGTTTTGTGTCGTTATCTTTTGAACCATTGCTTCACGTGTCTAGAACGAAACTAGGAAAACCACTGACAGTAGAAGTGGCGAGCGGTGAACCCATTGTTCTTGATTCTGTTCTCCGCAACTGCCAATTGAACCTTAACAACCATCTTTTTCCTATTGACCTCACGCCTATGCAACTTGGAAGCTTTGACGTTATTGTGGGTATGGATTGGTTAGCCAAGTATCGTGCAGAGATAGTTTGTTTTGAGAAGATCATTCGCATGCCGCTTTCGTCAAGTGAGATCCTACAGGTTCGTGGTGAGAAACCTGCTGGTGGTCTCAAACTCATGTCTTGTTTTAAAGCTCGGAAGTATCTGCGGAAGAACTATGTGGCATTTTTGGCACATGTCGTAGTAGATAAAGGCAAAGGTAAATCTATTCAAGATATTCCTGTTGTTCGGGATTATTCTGAGGTATTCCCTGAAGATTTACCTGGTCTACCCCCAGCACGCCAAGTGGAGTTCCGTATTGATCTCGTACCTGGTGCAAACCCCATTGCCAGAGCTCCATATCGTCTTGCACCGTCCGAGATGCAAGAGTTGTCTAAGCAGCTGCAGGAGCTCTCTGACAAAGGCTTTATCCGTCCTAGCTTTTCACCTTGGGGTGCTCCCGTTCTTTTTGTCAAGAAGAAGGATGGATCTTTTAGGATGTGTATCGATTATCGTGAGCTTAACAAGCTTACCATCAAGAATCGATATCCCCTACTTCGCATCGATGATCTCTTTGATCAATTGCAAGGCGCTTCTTATTTTTCAAAGATTGATCTGCGATCTGGATATCATCAACTCCGTGTGCATGAAGAAGATATTCCCAAGACAGCGTTCCGCACTCGTTACGGGCATTATGAGTTCACAGTCATGCCATTCGGTTTGACTAATGCTCCTGCTGTTTTCATGGACTTGATGAATAGGGTCTGCAAGCCTTATTTGGATAAGTTCATCATCGTTTTCATTGATGACATCTTGATTTATTCTAAGACGCGAGCTGATCATGAGCAACATCTTCGTCTTACGTTGGAACTCCTAAAGAAAGAGCAACTTTTCGCCAAGTTCTCCAAGTGTGAATTTTGGCTTAAAGAAGTTCAATTCTTGGGACATATTGTCAACAAACAAGGTATTCATGCAAGATCAGTGCGATTAAGGATTGGGATACGCCTACTACTCCTACTGAAGTTCGTTCTTTTCTTGGTCTAGCAGGTTATTATCGCCGCTTCATTGAAAAATTCTCAAAGATTGCAGTTCCTCTAACTGCCCTAACTCATAAGAACAAGCCATTTGATTGGGGATTCAAGCAAGAGGAAGCGTTTCTGACTTTGAAACAAAAACTTTGCGACGCGTGATGGGTGGTCCATAGGACAACCCTTAAAAGGCTTAATATAACGCACATTCTACATTTTATCCGGTTATTTGCTTGAATTAGGTAATCACAAGATGTTGATGATGCAGGTGTTAAAGTGTGCAAGATGCGGGTTTTAGGAGGTATGACGGAATGCTAGAGTTGTTGGAGTCAAAGAGCGAAAGAATGAAAAGTTGGCAAAGAAAGTAAACTCAGCACCGTAAGCTACGCCACCAGGCCGTAGCTTACGGCCCTCATATCATGCCAAAAAGTGCCGCCGTAGGACAGGAAGCAGACGCCGTAAAGATTGCTGGTCGCCGTAAGCTACGGCGATGAGCCGTAGCGTACGGCACTATGTTGAGTCCCGGGTTGATACTGACCGCCGTAAGCTACGGCACCTGGCGTAGCTTACGGCGACGACTGATCCAAACTCGTAACCTCCGCATTTAAAGGGCTTTTGATGGAACATTATGGTTTTTAATCATATGTTTTCGGTTACTACTTGGAGAGAACGAGTTGGAGGGTATATGAGGAGCATTTGGGAGTGAAGAAACATATCTTGGAACTATCTTTTCACTAAATTCTTGTCTAGTTTTTGTTGGTGAACAATATTTTCCATTTCTTGCATTATGTTAGTTAAAGCCATGAGTGGCTAGATATTTGGGTGATTATCTTGTGTTGAAGGTTTGAGTAAGACTATGTGTTTTCATTTCATATTTCTAGAATAACAATTGCTTTTTATTTGAATTGATTGTTATGGTGTATGCTTGATTGTTAGTAACTTGTTGATTCTTATGTTGAACTAATTAGAAACCATACGTTCTTGGTGCCGTTGGCAATCGGGATATCATGGGTATAGTTAGGTTTGGGTAAGGGTTGATTGATCATCGGGTGATAACCTCACGTTCTCGGAATCTGAGTACTTAGTCCCCTTTCATCACTGCAATTGATTATACATGAACTATGTTTATGTAGTTCTTTCTAGTGAAATATTAACACAGACGTCGAACCAAACCGGAAACGCAAGATAGTCATTTGTCTCTCAACTGTTTACAATCCAAATTTTCATTTTGCAAATTAGTTAATTAATCTTAGTTTTTAAAACCAATCAAATCAAACCAACTCTTGAATTTTATTTTTCTTGCAATTAGTTTAATTTAGTTAACTTAGAGAAGCACTTCAAATAGCACATTTTCCACAAACTCCCTGTGTTCGATACCCACTTGCCACTATTTACATAGTTGTTTTTGGGATAAAATTTGTGTGACCACGACATCACGTCAAATTTTGGCGCCGTTGCCGGGGAGTAGTGCGCAACGTGTGTTATTTTTGTTCTTGCTTTGAGTTTGTTATTTTTCTGGTTTACGCGAGGTGTGTTAGTGTGCAGGTATTGACAGGTGCATGCGTACTAGAAGCTCTCACAAGCTTTCACCACTAGTGTTTGATCCGGAAATTGAGCGAACTTTGCGAGCAAACAGAATTTTGCTAAGGGAAAATACAATCAGCAGTTCACCAACAACACCAATTACACCGATTACACCACTTCGATACATGGATCCACCACCACCACTACCCACTACGGGTGAATCCACCTCATCATTTATACCAACATCTACTCAACCCTCACCAAATACCACCATTCCACCAAATACTACCGAACCCACCATACTTCAAAATGTCACACCAACCAACACCACACAGCCCATTACTACACAAGAAGAACCAACCGTCACATTTAACCCTTCCACTACTATACCACCATTATCCCATTTTTTCCCGGGTGCGGGTCCGTCATATTCGAGCCATACTATAGCACCAATTTCGTCTATTGTCCATGCTACACCGTATCGACCATCAAATCAATCGGGTTTCCAATATTCGACTATTCCATTTGGGCAATCATCGGGAATTCAAGGAGATGGGTATGATGAAGGTTATGAGGAGTTTGAAGGTTTTGATGAAGATGGGTACGGTTATGGGGGTGATGGAGAGCAAGGGGAGTACGGTTATATGCAAGGCCAAGTACAAGTGATTCCAAATGTTGGTGGTGTACAACAACAACAACTCATACCTCAACATATTAGGCCAAGGCCACAAGGGCCGCAATTGCAACGTCCGGTTCCTTTGCAACAAGTTCGACCACAACATGTGCAACCGCCATTCCAAAGACCAATTCAACACCCACCGGTGCCACAAAAACAATTTCAACAACCCAATGCACCACAAGGGCCTATACAAAGACCAATGGGTCAAGTTCGTCCAAGGGGTCGATTTGGGGTGCCAAGGAGGCATCTTAGGGAAAATGCGAGGGGTATTGAAGCGCATTTTAGACCGGTGATCACTCACAATCCTTCACCGGTGGTTATTCCTCATAACAACCAAGGGAGAACTTTTGAAGTAAGGACCAATTCCTTACAAAGTTTGCCGAAATATAAAGGCCAAGTAACTGAAGAACCTTATTTCCATTTAGAGGCCTATGACTCAATTTGCAACACTCTTGGGAGTCAAGGATTTTCGGCCGATGATGTGAAGTTGGTCTTATTTCAGTTCTCTTTGGAAGATAAGGCAAAGAAGTGGTTTTACACTTTGCCTTCGGCATCTATCTATACATGGGCGGAAATGCAACAAACATTTTTAGATGAATTTTATACCGCCCAAAAGACCAATGATGCGAGAAAAGGGTTGAGGAGCTTTCAACAACAACAAGGCGAAATGTTCCATGAAGCCTTCGAGCGTTTGAACATGATGATTAAAAATTGTCCGCACCATGGGATTGAGCTTTGGGAGTTAATGAACGCCTTTCATGAAGGGTTGTGTGCCGAAGATGCACGAGATTTGATGTCCATTACAAATGGGACATTTGGCACAAACTATGAGCATGAGGATTGGGAATTTTTGGAACAAATGGCGATCACCTCAAAGAGAAAGGCTCAAGCTTCAAGGAGAGCACGACCGGCCGTTACCCGAACACAAGTGCATGCGGTTGATGATGGTAACATACAAACTTCTAATCAAATTTATGATGTTTGTGCATTGTGTAATGAAATAGGTCATGCGGCGGAAAATTGTCAAGGAATGGTGGAAGGGCAATTTGAAGAAGTTCATGCCGTTCAAGGTCAAGGAGGGGGTGGTAGAAATTTCAATATGAATTCTAACACTTATCACCCCGGGTTGAGAAACCACCCGAATTTTCGTTATGGGACCCCTTCGAATCAATCAAACCCGAACTTTCAAGGTAGCCAAGGGAACTATGGTTCGCGCCAACCTTATAATAATCAAAGTGGATATCGAGGTGGGAACAACCAAGGATACCAAAGGCAATACCAAGCGGGTCAAGAACAAGGGGGGTCTTCGGGTGGTAATGAAATGATGGAAATGTTGAAAAGCATGCAAGTGGAAATGCAAAAGAGAAACCAAATGGATGACGCTCGCATACAAAAGGATGAGGCGCGAGACAAAGCAATCCAAACTTTGACCACTCAAATGGGTCAACTTGCCACCGAAGTGTCCGAATTGAAGAAGAGTAAAGGTCAATTACCAAGCGACACTAAGGTAAATCCATCCCATGGTACGTCAAGAGGTAACAATGTTAATATTCATCATATAAGTGTTTTGAGAAGTGGGAAAGAGTATAAAACCAATCCTTCACCGGATTTGGTTGATGGGGTGGTTGAGGATATAACGGGTCAAGAAAGTAAGGAAGAAAATGAACCACCCATTATTTCTTCTAAACCCAATTTTGAAAAACCCGAAATTATTAAAGAAAAAGAAAAAGTAAATGAGGGTGAGGGGTCTAGTGAAGTACCGTTTCCTTCGGCTTTATTAGATCCGGGTAGAAAAAATTTTATTTCAAAACGGGGTCCTCAAAAAGAGGAAATGTGGGAGGTCTTCAAACAGGTTAAAATTAATCTTCCTTTACTTGAAGCTATTAAACAGGTGCCCGCTTATGCCAAGTTTCTAAAAGAATTGTGTACTCAAAAGAGGCAACAAAAAGTGCCTAAATTGGTTGACTTGACGGAGCGGGTAAGTGCGGTATTGAAAGGGGACCTTCCTCCTAAGTTACAAGATCCGGGAACACCCCTAATAAACATTCAAGTTGGGAATTTTCAAACTACAAGGGCGTTATTGGATCTTGGAGCCGGAGTAAGTATCCTACCGGGGGGGTTATATGACCAATACGATTTTGGTCCATTGAAGCGAGTTGAGACAACGGTTGTATTAGCCGACTTGTCTCATAAACTTCCCCGGGGTATCGTACGGGATGTTATAGTTAAAGTTGATGAATTTTATTATCCCGTTGATTTCCTTGTGCTAGATTACTCATCCGCGGACCCAATTCAACAACAAAATGTTATTTTGGGTTGGCCATTTTTGGACATTGCACATGCTATTATTGATTGTCGTTATGGCACAGTTGACATGACATTCGGTAATAGAAAAATGAGGTTAAACGTTTTTACTAACGGTACTAATGTGTATGGTGATGAGTGTTTCTTAGCAGATTTCATAGATGGTTATGACCCGAAGGAGTTCGAAGAAGAAATTTTGGGCTCTTGTATTTGTGACATGTCCTTGCAGGTTCACGCATGTGAGTTGGAGGTAGAAGTGAAAGAGCAAGAAGCTCTCGCGGTGAAGGAAGGGAATCCACCATGGACCTACCAAACGGATACTTTACCGGTGGAAATCGATTCGGGCACCAAGCCTTCTTTGGAAAGTCCACCAAGTGTGGAGTTGAAGGAGCTACCAAAGCACCTAAAGTATGCATTTTTTGGGGGAGAATGACACTTTACCGGTGATCATTGCTTCCAACTTGGAGGTAGCTCAAGAGGAAGAGTTGATGCGGGTGTTGAAGGCTCATAAGGCGGCGATTGGGTGGACGATAGCCGATTTAAAAGGCATTAGTCCATCCATTGTGATGCACAAGATTATTACAAGTGAGGACGCAAAGCCGACCCGTGAAACACAAAGAAGGTTAAATCCGAATTTGAGAGAGGTGGTGAAGAAAGAAGTTATCAAGTGGTTGGATGCGGGGATCATTTATCCCATTTCAGATAGTGCATGGGTAAGTCCAACTCAGGTAGTGCCTAAAAAATCCGGCATCCAAGTAGTGAAAGATGAACAAGGTGAGCAAATCGCCACCCGCCCGGTAACCGGGTGGCGAGTGTGTATTGATTATCGAAAATTAAACGCGGCTACCTCAAAAGACCATTTCCCGTTACCCTTCATTGACCAAATAATTGAGAAACTTTCCGGTCAAAAATATTATTGTTTTTTGGATGGGTATTCGGGATATAACCAAATTGCTATTCACCCGGACGACCAACACAAGACCACGTTTACATGTCCATATGGTACATTCGCTTTTCGGCGAATGCCATTTGGACTATGTAATGCCCCCGCCACGTTCCAAAGATGTATGATGAGTATATTTTCGGACATGGTCGGGGAATCTCTTGAAGTGTTTATGGATGATTTTTCCATTTTTGGTCCAAGTTTTGACTCTTGTCTTAATGAATTAGAAAAAGTTTTAAAAAGGTGTGTTGAGACAAACTTGGTGCTAAGTTGGGAAAAGAGCCATTTTATGGTTCAAGAGGGTATTGTTTTGGGGCATGTCATTTCGGACCGGGGGATGGAGGTAGATAAAGCAAAGATTCGGGTAATTTCATCTTTACCTCCACCAAAGAATGTTAAGGGGGTGAGATCTTTTTTGGGACATGCGGGGTTTTATCGAAGGTTTATTAAAGGTTTTAGTGTAATTACAAAACCTTTATGTAACTTGTTATTAAAAGATGTTCCCTTTGATTTTACTGACGAATGTTTGCAAGCGTTTCATGTTTTGAAGGAACAGTTGGTGAAGGCTCCTATTTTACAACCACCGGATTGGTCAAAGCCGTTCGAGATTATGTGTGATGCTAGTGACACGACCATTGGAGCGGTTTTGGGTCAAAGGGTCGATAAGAAGCCGGTGGTGATATATTATGCAAGCAAAACTTTGTCCGAGGCGCAACTCAACTACACCACAACCGAAAAAGAATTATTAGCGGTGGTGTATGCCTTGGACAAGTTTAGATCTTACATTTGGGGGAGCAAGGTGATAGTGTATTCGGATCATAGTGCGGTCCGATATTTGATGGAAAAGAAGGATGCGAAGCCCCGGTTGATTCGTTGGGTGCTTTTGCTACAAGAATTCGATCTTGAGATTCGGGACAAAAAGGGATGTGAAAATGTTGTTGCGGATCATTTGTCCCGAATCCCGTTGGAAGGTGTTGATGACCCAAGTGAAATCAATGAACGGTTTCCCGATGAACACTTGTTGGCCGTCTCTACTTATGTTGCACCTTGGTATGCCCATTACGTTAATTATTTGGCTAAGGGTGCAATTCCAAATCATTGGACTAGGAAGAGACGACAACAGTTTCTTAGTCAAGTGAAGCAATACATATGGGATGAACCCGACTTGTTCAAAATCGGGGCCGATCAAATGATACGAAGATGTGTTCCCGAAACGGAAGTTTTAGAGATCTTGATCCATGCTCATTCATCGGCATGTGGAGGGCATTTTAGTGGGAACAAGACGGGTTATCGGGTGTTAGCTAGTGGGTTTTATTGGCCCACGATTTTCAAGGATTCTTGTGAGTATGCCCGGAATTGCATCAATTGTCAAAGAATGGGAAGTATTTCGAAACGTGATGAAATGCCGTTACAACCGATTTTGGTAGTAGAAGTATTTGATGTTTGGGGAATAGACTTCATGGGTCCTTTCCCAAACTCAAATGGGTTTTTATATATATTGGTTGCGGTTAATTACGTGTCGAAATGGATTGAAGCTATTGCCACAAGGACCAATGATCACTTCGTCGTATGTAAGTTTGTGCAATCTAATATTTTTGCTCGTTTTGGTGTGCCTAGGGTGATAATAAGTGATGGCGGTTCGCATTTCAAAAATTTCAATTTCGGAAAGCTACTTAAGAGATACAATGTGAACCACCGCGTTGCTACACCGTACTACCCGCAAACGAGTGGTCAAGTCGAAGTTTCCAACCGGCAAATTAAAGAGATTTTAATGAAGACGGTGAGAACGGATCGGAAGGATTGGTCAAGCAAGCTTGACGATGCGTTGTGGGCCTACCGAACGGCCTACAAAACTCCACTTGATACCACTCCTTATCGGATGGTTTATGGGAAAGGATGTCATTTGCCTATGGAGTTGGCACATCGGGCGTATTGGGCAATTAAAACGGTGAACGCAAACTATGATGAAGCGGGTCGGGCGAGAAAGCTTCAATTGAATGAAATTGAGGAGATAAGGGATCAAGCCTATGAGTGTGCATCCGCATATAAAGACAAACTTAAAAAGGTTCATGATGCGAAGATAAAGAAAAAGAACTTTGAAGTGGGTCAAAAGGTGTGGTTGTACAATTCAAGGTTGAAGATGTTCGCGGGAAAACTCAAAAGCAAGTGGATGGGTCCTTACGTTGTCCGACGAGTGGGAAGGTTCGGTGATGTTGATATTCAAGACGAACGAACAAACAAGCAACAAACGGTGAACGGGCATCGGCTCAAACCGTACTTGGAAGGTAATGATATCAACAATCTCGAGCTAGACAAAGTGGGTTACATTTTACGCCCAGTGGATGACGAGGAAATGTGAAAGAGGCCCAGGTTTGGTATTTGTAAATATGTAGTGTAGTTTAGTGCGTTTGGAATAAGTCCCGTTTAAACCGGTGTTCGAAACAAGTGTGGGGAAATTTTTACGGATTTCCCGAACATAGTGTTGAGGACAACACGGGTTTTTAACGGGGGGTAGGGTAATATTTTATGTTTTTCTTAAAATTATAAAAACACATAAAAAGTAGAAATTATAAAAGCAAAAAAAAAAAACAAAAAAAAAACAAAAAAAAATATTTTTTGTACACAAGCTTGTGCCGGCCCCCCTATGCCCAGTACCCGCCGTAAGCTACGGTGGGGGGGCGTAGCTTACGGCGGCCATCCATCAAATTAAGCCTTACGGCAGTCGGCCCCTGTCTTACGGTGAAACTTTTTTCCCCAGTTACCACCGTAAGCTACGGCGAGGAGCCGTAGCTTACGACACCGATCAAATTTTGGGACCTGTTTCTGTCGTCGTTTCATTATTAAAAAATAAAAAAAAACTCGAAAATATAATAATAATAATAAATAAAACAATCAACTAAAACCCCCAACCACACATTTCCTTCTTCATTAATCCCCAACCACACATACTCTTCTTCTTCTCCACTTCTTCTTCTTCACCTAAGAACCCTAACCTTCATATCTTCATAAAACTCTCAAATCAAGCCCGATTTCAGTGATTTTTGGGTCATTTGTGACTAAAATTTCACAAGCATTCCGATTGTGGGTAAATTTTTGGAAGGAAATCACGTTTTCTGGTCCGAAATTCAAACCCTTGGTGCCGAAAATTTGGGGCTTTTTGGGGGTTTTCGTGTGAACTTCAAGTTTTTGTGATTCTCATCTTCTACAAAACCAAGGTATGCAATTTCTTTTCATTCTTTGAAGTACATTGAGGTTTGTAAGTTTTCACTATGTTTTTGCTTACACACTTGCTTGTATGAGATAGATGATAGAATTTTGTGAACCATTGAGTGTTATGGGTATGAATGTGTTTGATGTCTAATGAAAATTTTTTTTTTTTAGAAAAGTTCTGATTTTAGGGGACATCATGCCAAAATTTTGTTTGAAAGAATAAAATTTTTGGTTTTTGCACATCTATACCGATAGTATGAAGCAAGTGTTGGGAAGATTGGATAAGAAAAACTAACTTGATTTGTTTGCATGATTTTTGAATATGTGTAGGCATGGCGTCTAGGAAAGGGAAAGGAGTTGCGAGTTCTTCTCAAGGGGATGCGGCACAACAGAAAAGGAGGAAATTGGTTCGAATTGGTGACCCGGATCCGGTGGAGGATGCACCTCCAAGGGGCCAAAGCCGGATTGGACAACCGGTTCATTGTTAGACCAACCCGCGGAATGGAGAGAGGATCTATTCCATGAACAAATGAACAAGCTAAAACAGAGAGGTGAAGCATTTATTTGTGAAAAGGAGATCCGGGAGGCTGATTTCGGACCATTCGGGATCATAGCCAAGTTTAACGCATTGGGTTGGGGGGCGGCTACAAAATGTTATGATGGTGAGAAGAAAAAAATGTATGATACGCAGATTCAAGAGTGGGTGGCATCACTTGAATGTCTTCCGTTCAAAGCTCCGAACAAGATGCGGTTGGTTGGGTGGTGTAATGGTGTGAAAGTAGAAATGTCATATGACTCTTTGCGCCGGGTAGCAAAGTTTGATGATGGGCCGGCCAATGAATACATCTACCCAAGTCTTAAGGATCTTTACCATGAGCCTAATAAGCATCCGCAATGGCAAAATATGCTTGATTACCTCTTCCTCCCGGGTACAACACATGGGAAGCTATATAGAAGAAACTTGAGGATGGAAGCAAAGTTGTTGTTGACGTTGTGCATGTATAATGTCATTCCGAGGCGGGGTGACAAGATGGAGGTACGGTTTCAAGAAGTGCCAATCTTATACATGATGATGCATGGGACACCCAAGGTTCCTTTCCGATTTTTTGGTGCTAAACAACATTTGGTTGAGCAAGAATAGTGGGGAAAGAAAGATTATACCCCACTGCCGGTTGATTACGGCATTGCTTAAGAAGTACGGGGCAATCAAGGGAGATGAAAAAGGTTCGTACAAGAGGTTTAGACCATTCGACATTAAGAATCTTGGGTCGGATTGGATTTACACAGAATCGGAAAGGTTTCATAAGTTGAAAACGGATGGTAGAAGGTGGAGAGCATTAAAAGTGGATGCGAGACCGTTACGACCGGGAGAGGAAGAGGAACCCGAATCAATGGATGATGAAGTAAGTGGAGATGATGATTACCGTGAAGACACATTCATGGTAGATGCTCAAGTAGGAGGTGCCGGTCAAGCGGGGGTTCAAGGAGCCGGCGTACAATCTGGTTATGTGGGTAGTGCATTTGATTATGCACAACAGGCTTATGATCCGTACTGGGCCCATTCGGGGGATATGGGTCAAATCATTCAACAAAGGCGGCCACCCACTTTTGGTGATTGGAGTGAACCAAACCAGATGCTCTTTGATCAACAAACATTCATGGGTGCTAGTGTGGAAAGGGCTATCAAAAGAAGTTACGATAGAAATGAGCAATGGAACCGTGCTCATAGATATGCCCGTGAAGAAGAAACAAACAACCGTTATTTGGATGATCGTCAAAGACGCATGCATGACCAATGGCATGCGGGGCAGCCAGTTGTAGGAGATCCACCCATTGTGGACTACACCACATTGCCACCATATGATGGTAGTGTGTCATACCCCACCCCGCCTTTGCACCATTCTCAGTGGGTGGACCCGCATGCCATGAGTTATCAACAAGCAAATCCAAGCAGTGATCAAGGAAGCAGTAGTAGCGGTGGAGCATTTGGCTTTGGAGAATGGACGGATATGATGACATCCATTTTTGGGCCTCCACAGCCGAAGTACTACTAGCCAGGTCGTATTTTGCTCCTTTGTACATCTTTGTATATATGTCTATGTGTTTATGTTTATGTTGCGGTTGGGAGGTTGGGTGGTGTTCGTGTTAATATTTTGTTGGGTTGTGAAAGTTGGTGGTGTTTTAAAAAAAAAAAAAAAAAAAAATTGGGGTTCAAGATGCAAAGCAATTGTGGGTGTTCTTGTTGAATGCGATCTTTCCCTCAAAACCATACATTGGGACAATGTATCCCAAGTGTGGGGATGGGGGAAATTTTTGAGAAATTCAAAAATTTTTGCAAATCCAAGCGAAACGTGTAAAAATTTGAAAACTTGATATTGTACCATTTAACACACCGACACCCGTTCTTAGCTTTTTCTTGGTGAGAATTGAACCACATATGAGAGTTAATTCTTTGCTTGAGTGGCGGTGTGTGTAGTGTGTAAATAGAACTTGTGTGTGAATGCTTGTTAAATCCTAGAATTGGCATGCTTTTGAAGATGATAAGGGACTTTTAGGATGCCTCGTCTAGATGTGTGAAGAGTGCGGGAATTGGTGGGTTGGACCTCATACGTTACATATATGAGTTTGGTATTGTGAGGGGTGGGGGTTTGGTCCATAGAAAGCTATGTTTGAGCCTTAAGCCATTCGATTGAAACCCAAAGCCTACTTCCTATATAAATTATACCCTATTGAGATGACCCGGTTTAGGAATTTAGTTGTGATTGTGATGTCTTTGTATATATTGTTGAGTTTTATGTGTAAAAAAAAAAGAAAAAAAAAAGAAAAATATGAGAAAAAGACAAAAAGAAGTCATTAGTGCAATAGTAGTTTAGAAGTTTATGATGTTTTGGTACATAGTCGTTTGCTTTGGAAATAAAACCGGGTCAAATCAAATTAGCTCTTATATATATGTTCCACCATTTTCCTACCTTTGCACCTAGCCCCATTACAACCCATAAGTTCCTTTGATTCAAAAGCATGCTAGATATTGGTTAGGAGGAAACTTGATTTTCATACAAGCTTATTGTCGCACACACACACATACGCATTGAGTGGTTTAGCATAACGTGCTAATTTTTCTTGTCACCGAGAGTTTTTGTGAGGGGTGTGTTTTGTGGTATGATTAAAAGTTAGTAAAAGGACGGCACTTTAGTTTGGTTCGCATGATTGGTCGCTTATAGTTGAAAATAGTTTTTGAAGTGGTTGCTTGGGACAAGCAACGGGTAAGTGTGGGGATGTGACGGGTGGTCCATAGGACAACCCTTAAAAGGCTTAATATAACGCACATTCTACATTTTATCCGGTTATTTGCTTGAATTAGGTAATCACAAGATGTTGATGATGCAGGTGTTAAAGTGTGCAAGATGCGGGTTTTAGGAGGTATGACGGAATGCTAGAGTTGCTGGAGTCAAAGAGCGAAAGAATGAAAAGTTGGCAAAGAAAGTAAACTCAGCACCGTAAGCTACGCCACCAGGTCGTAGCTTACGGCTCTCATATCATGCCAAAAAGTGCCGCCGTAGGACAGGAAGCAGACGCCGTAAAGATTGCTGGTCGTCGTAAGCTACAGCGATGAGCCGTAGCGTACGGCACTATGTTGAGTCCCGGGTTGATACTGACCGCCGTAAGCTACGGCACCTGGCGTAGCTTACGGCGACGACTGATCCAAACTCGTAACCTCCGCATTTAAAGGGCTTTTGATGGAACATTATGGTTTTTAATCATATGTTTTCGGTTACTACTTGGAGGGAACGAGTTGGAGGGTATATGAGGAGCATTTGGGAGTGAAGAAACATATCTTGGAACTATCTTTTCACTAAATTCTTGTCTAGTTTTTGTTGGTGAACAATATTTTCCATTTCTTGCATTATGTTAGTTAAAGCCATGAGTGGCTAGATATTTGGGTGATTATCTTGTGTTGAAGGTTTGAGTAAGACTATGTGTTTTCATTTCATATTTCTAGAATAACAATTGCTTTTTATTTGAATTGATTGTTATGGTGTATGATTGATTGTTAGTAACTTGTTGATTCTTATGTTGAACTAATTAGAAACCATACGTTCTTGGTGCCGTTGGCAATCGGGATATCATGGGTATAGTTAGGTTTGGGTAAGGGTTGATTGATCATCGGGTGATAACCTCACGTTCTCGGAATCTGAGTACTTAGTCCCCTTTCATCACTGCAATTGATTATACATGAACTATGTCTATGTAGTTCTTTCTAGTGAAATATTAACACAGACGTCGAACCAAACCGGAAACGCAAGATAGTCATTTGTCTCTCAACTGTTTACAATCCAAATTTTCATTTTGCAAATTAGTTAATTAATCTTAGTTTTTAAAACCAATCAAATCAAACCAACTCTTGAATTTTATTTTTCTTGCAATTAGTTTAATTTAGTTAACTTAGAGAAGCACTTCAAATAGCACATTTTCCACAAACTCCCTGTGTTCGATACCCACTTGCCACTAACTTTGCCCGAGGGCAATGATGATTTCGTCGTTTATTACGACGCATCTAAATTAGGTCTTGGCTGCGTCCTGATGCAAAGAAACAAAGTCATAGCATATGCATCGAGGCAGTTGAAGATACATGAGAAGAACTACACCACTCATGATCTTGAGTTGGGTGCAGTTTCTTCGCTCTTAAGATCTGGAGACACTATTTGTACAATACAAAATGTGTGGTTTTCACGGACCACAAAAGTCTTCAGCATATCTTCAATCAGAAAGAACTCAACATGAGGCAGCGACGTTGGGTGGAGCTTCTAAACGACTATGACTGCGAAATTCGCTACCATCCTGGCAAGGCGAATGTCGTAGCCGATGCTCTGAGTCGCAAGGAACGTACTAAGCTTCATTGTGTTCGTGTCCAATCTGTTATTCAAGCTCAATCCGATATCCAAGCCCGTATTTCTCAGGCTCAACAATCTTGTGTTTCGCAAGGTTTGATGGATAAGGAATTTCCTTATCACATAACACCTGCTCTAGAACTGAAGGACAATGGATCGTATTACTTCATGGACCGTTTGTGGGTCCCGAGCCAAGATAACCTTCATACCTTGCTTATGGATGAAGCCCATAAGTCTCGTTATTCTATTCATCCTGCTCAGATAAGATGTATAAGGATCTTCGTATTCAGTATTGGTGGCCTGGTATGAAGAAAGACATTGCCCTATATGTATCAAAATGCCTTACTTGTCTTAAGGTTAAGGCTGAACATCAGCGTCCTTCTGGTTTATTGGAACAACCAGAGATCCCAGTCTGGAAATGGGAAAACATTACTATGGATCTTATTACTAAGATCCCGCGCACAAAGAAAGGTCACGATGCCATCTGGGTAGTTGTTGATCGTCTTACTAAATCAACGCATTTCTTGCCAATCCGTGAGGATTTTTCAGCTGACAAACTTGCTAAAATCTACGTGGATGAAATAGTAGCTCGACATGGTGTTCCTTTGAACATCATTTCTGACAGAGATGCTCGTTTCACTTCTCATTTTTGGAGAACCATGCAATCTGCTATGGGGTCCCAACTTAATCTGAGCACAGCTTATCATCCACAAACGGATGGTCAATCTGAAAGAACAATCCAGACACTGGAGGATATGCTTAGAGCTTGTGTGATCGATTTTGGTGGTAGTTGGGATTCACATCTTCCATTGATTGAATTCTCCTACAACAACAGTTATCACTCCAGCATCAACATGGCTCCTTTCGAGGCTCTCTATGGACGAAAAAGTCGTTCACCAGTCTGCTGGAATGAGATCGGCGAGGCTCAGCTTACTGGACCTGCCCTCATTTTAGAGACAACTGATAAGGTAAAGAAAGTTCGTGATAACCTTCAGACAGCTAGAAGCCGTCAAAAGAGTTACGCGGACCTAAAACGCAAGCCCTTGGATTTTCAAGTCGGTGATCGTGTATTACTTAAGGTCTCACCTTGGAAAGGTGTGATCAGATTTGGAAAGAAAGGAAAACTTGCACCTAGATACGTTGGACCATTCAAGATCATCGAAAGAATCGGTAAGGTAGCCTACAGACTTGAGTTACCTCCTGAACTTGGAAATGTTCATCCAACCTTTCACGTGTCCAATCTCAAGAGGTGTTTAGCTGATGAGAACCTCCACATACCGCTTGACGAAATTCGTGTTCATAAAACACTGAAATTTGTTGAGAAACAGGTGGAAATCATGGAACGTGAAGTCAAGTGGCTTAAACGCAAGCGCATTCCGTTGGTCAAGGTTCGCTGGGAATCTAAACGTGGACCCGAGTTTACTTGGGAACGCGAAGATCAAATGAAGGCAAAGTACCCGCATCTTTTTCCACGAGTTTCCTCTAAATAAATTTCGGGACGAAATTTCCACAAGTAGGGGAGACTGTAACATTTGTGCTTGAAATCATTGTGAACAGTTCAATTATCAATAAAACAACGTTATTTGATCCCAATGTTTGTTTGGTTATGTTTTACATTTTTCATGTTTTGACTTTTGTTCAATTTCAAACTCTACATCGCTTTCTGGAGAACTATACGCAAACTGGTGCGTAAACGTACTCAGTTTAATGCGACAAATACTCCGGAACATCAACATATACTCAACATACCTTAAATAACCTTTACATAACTTATAAATGAGTTTTGAAGGCTTTGGTATGGCAAAAACAAGTTAATTCGCTTACAGGGACTAAACTTGACAAACTGTGAAAGTATGCCAATTTGAACTGTAACAGACATTTCGGAACATGACCATAAGTTAAACATACCATAAATATCCTCTCCATAGCTTAGAAATAGGCTTTGAGGTGTTCGGTGTGCTAAAATAAACTTTTGGGTCATCAAGGGACTAAAAGTGTCAAAAAGTGCATAAGTTTGCACTTTCGCGCATAACTTACGTTCTGAATACATCCGGACATCCAAAAATTTATGGAAGCATTATAATATTATGCCTTAGTGTTTGGCATCAGAAAAATCCGTTCGTCGCGCAATTTGAATCATTTTTCGCGCTTATGCGCATTCCGTCATAATTAACCGAACATCGCGATCGTACGGCCAAACGAACCAACATCCGGCATATTTTTGAGCATGTTTCATGTCCTCAATGTTTAGGCATCATTTTAGGGCCTTAACGATGGCTTAACGGGCCTTAAACATGTCGGAAATGGCCCTAAACCACAACATGGACCTAAACTGTCATTTCTGAAACTTGTTTTCTTATCTGGACTCCCAGGAGGGGCGCGTAAGACCATGTCTAAATCTTATGCGGGCCGCGTCAGACTTACAGACCAGATTCAATGTTTTGATGCACTTGCAGCAACCTTTCGATCACCCAAAGGGCAACGCCACGTGTCAAAACCTTATGGTGGGGGCAAAATAAGCCACCACAACTTTGCGACAAGTGTACGGATTGGATCGTGGCACGATATTCAAGAGACGATCCGAACGGTCTTGCTTTTCCTATAAATACCCCCCCCCCTTTTGGTTAAAAACCCACAAAATCTGATCTAAAGCTCTAAGTTGAGGCCTTTGCTCATACCTGAGCTCCTGGATCGAGATTAGCTTTCGAGGACCCTTCGTAAGTGTTCTTTCGTTCTTTTATTCGCTTTTCGAGTCCGAAAGTCAAGCTTTGTTTGACTTTCTGCGTTGACCAGCCTATGGCCAACACGAAGTTCGTTGGAACTTCATAACGTGAGCGTGATCACGATGGTTATAGTCCGTAGTGACAATACCTACTGATTACCACGTTATCTAGGCTCAGTGACGAGTCGTAGTTTCGGCCAAAATGCGCATTCTTGCGTATTTTGTAACCAAACTACTCATGGGTATCAAAACCGTTTGTTTTGATACCAAACCTGTTTTCTAAACTTAGTTAAGCATGTTCTAACATGCTTAGCTCGTCACTTTTAGTATAGTGCTTATATAGGGTCGTAAGGTAAGCGATCTAAACAATCGCTTATACTTTCGAACCCGACCCATTTGGTCGATCATTAGGATCCGACCAAACACATTAGGTTACCATAGTTGTATAGGGAATAACCTTCCGAGGTTATACCTTATGGTCACAATGTTAGGCGTTCCAAACGCGTTTTACGCGAACGACACGTTAAGGTAGCATAAGCTACCTAAACGGGTCGTAATGGGTCGTTAGCACTTAGGTTAAGTTTCATTTTAGTATGTGGGCTTTGTTAAACCATGTTACACGAGTCTCCATACTCGTTTGGTTTACAAACCCTCATTCTATCCAAATCCTCCGATTTAGGTCCGGTATATTAACATAGTTACCTATATTAGGTGCCGTTTGATATCCGTGATCTCTAGCATTATTTGATTATTACTCAAGGACTTCAAAGCAATCTCAGGTGAGTACATTGAACCCCATCTTTTAAATGTTTTCAAGGTGTTTATGTGAGTGCATAGACCCCTCTTTTACTGTTTTCCAAACTGTTTTGGGGTGGAACACATGTGCCTACTTGTTACTTTATGCTTTCAATGTTTTCATACCATATGCTTATTATGTTCGTTAGTACATATATAGTACATGATTTCATTGTGTTTATGCTATGTATGTCCATTGTGTGCATACTTAGTACAATCGATTTACAATACATTTTCATGCTATGTATGCCCATTGTGTGCATGCTTAGTACATTGCTTTACACTACATTTTATGCTATGTATGCCCATTGTGTGCGTACTTAGTACATTATTTTACATTACATTTTATGCTATGTATGCCCATTGTGTGCATACTTAGTACATTTATTCATCACATGCTCACATTTTGGTATGACATTTGGTTTGTTCAAATGATACAATGTACATTCATTAACATTAGCTACGCCACTCGTTAGTAGGTAATGGTACCATAGGACTTGACAACTCCCATTCCTGAAATCCCGGGTTTGTTTGGATTGGAAGGAATGACCGAATTCGATAAACAATAACACATATAGACCTTTAATTTGTTTAAAGGTCTATCATCACAGTCACAAAGGCTTGAATGTATGAATTTTCACAATACCGCATAAATGTTTGTATTTGTATAGCATGCAATTGTTCCACAAAACATAAATTTGAATTAAACTATGTTTAATTCAATACCCTGTTTTTGTGCATTTTACCTATGGCCCAATTGATATATTTTCACATGCCATACATGATATTTTGAATACACATTATATGATTTACAGTAAACATAAACAATTTGACAATTATATACACACTTGGTGGTTTACATCATACATGAACAATTTTGATATGGTTTACACAATAACACTTGACAATTGATTTATACACGAACAATTTACATGGTGGTTGGTTTGGGTAAATGGTTTGAGTAACGCGGCGTATGTAATATGATACAAACATGGTGGATACGCCGCTGGTACTTCCTATATATAAATGTTTGTATAATATTACCTATCGTAGCATTATTTAAATCATTTCAGTATAGACATATTACCTTTTACACAAATAACATATTCTTCACAAGACATTGTTTTACAAACAACTTATCTTATACAAACTCATTGTTACTCTCATTTAACCTTACATTCTATTTATACATATCATCTGATCTTATCGTTTTCATATGATTTACAAGACAAAACAATTTTACAAGGTTTATGACTGACTGTTATTAAACGTTTTCTTTAAACTCAAGTCATGAATCCCATTTTCACAAAACCTATGTATCTCACAGGCATTTTTATGCTGACATACCTACTTTCACATGTGTTTTCAGGAGCTGTCGCTTAGGATGATGATTGTGACACTAGGGCGGACCTGTGCCTTAGAGACATAAAACGAAGATAGACTTAGTTTGAATATGTTCTGAACACTTTATTTTCTTGTTTTGAAACAATGTAACACTCGTGTTTGATAAATAAAATATAACTTTGTATGCCATGGTTGTGAAACAAATAATTCTGTCTCAACACTCCCCGACGTTTCCGCCGCGGTTGCATGTTATACGCGGTCGGGGTGTGACAACATGCGGGTTCCGCTAATCCATTTCATGATATGTACCCTGATGTCTTGTAGTTTCACCCTTCTCATCTTCTTCCTCGAACTCTCTTCCCCACACTTATTAATTTGAATGATTGATATGGGAAGAGGTTCGGTACACATATTCATCTCCTCAGACTGTTCTGCCTCATCATCTGCACACACCATCTGATCCACTAGTGGCTCTTCATCAGATAAAGGACTCATTGGTGTGGTATTATCCTCCACAACCTCCTCCTTCATGTGAGAATAATCTCTAATGTCATCAGGTAATGGTGAAAGGCGTTGTTCTATTTCTATTTTCATTTTTAAATTCTGACACTTGGAAACTAAACAGCTGATTCGATCTTCATCGGAAAGGTTGGGTGCTGATAAATACTGCTCGAGTTTGGACAAAGTCACTTCCAACATAGCAAGCTCTTTCTCCTCCTCGGTCTGATAAATATAAACACCCTCGGGCTCAGAATATTCCTCGGGATGATACTGTCGATATCCCTGATACGGTGTTGAGATGTACGCATCCATCATTTTTTTTATTCCAATACTCTGGATTTTCCAAATACACCGCGCACACATCATCATAAACAGAAGTATGATTACGACTGCGACAGAAACATTGTCCATCCGTCCTTGGTTCATAATAAGCATCCTCGTCCCGATCCCATCCGTCAGAGTAATAACCATCCACCACCGTTGTATCAGAATCATAGAAATATGATGGAGGGGAAGGATTATAATAGCAAGGCATCGGTGGTTCTTCCAATTTCGCTTTTTCCCGTCTAAATCGGGCCTCGTGGCAACCAATACATGGGTGAAGTGGTTCCCCACACAAAATGCATGTAGAAGAGCCGCAAAATATAGTAAGATCTGCCATCCTGCACAAACACAGCTCAACTACCCACGTAAGTCACGAATAAAACAAAACAAAACAAAACTGACACTATTTTTGGATTTTTTTTCTATTAAGAGCTTAACACTAAACACTTTGCGCACGCCTCCCCGGCAACGGCGCCATTTTGATATCTGTCTCCTTTCTTGCATGTGCCGCCCCCAATGCTGCCACCAATATGTGTGTATATGTTTGCAATCTTTTTTTGTGAATAAATAATATCCTCCGCAAAACCTCTATGTCTGCCGCCAAACATAAAGTCCACCAAAAATATCACGTGCATGTCCATTTATAAATGTCGTAACCTACGAATTAATACGTAGGCTACGGTTCAATGTTTCTGCCCACTTGTCTTTCTGTTGACCGTATGCTACGGGATTCTACCGTAAGCTACGCTGCCATTTTAACCAATTAGTCCTCGAACTTTGCTACATCATATGTCTTGTGCGTCTAAATTCCATATCGGACCCGAACACTTCCCGCATGACGTGATTTCTTTCAATAATCACCCGTTCTTGTTCCGTTTTATCACTAAGCTCTCTAACTTTGTCGTATTACGCATTTTACCTGAAAAACCACAAACTTGCGTAGTCAACATATTCAAAGCGTATAATCAACTAAACGGCCATAAATATGTAATATAACACACTTTAACATCCGGGTTTCACACACTCCATCAATTAGTCGCTAAAGGGGTTGAAGCTGGAGTAGATCCTGACATCCCAAATTTCTGTAAGATATCATGAACATACTTCGTCTGGTGTATGAAAATTCCCTCAGGTAGCTGTTCAACTTGAAGTCCCAAAAAGAATTTCATCTCCCCCATCGATGACATTTCGAATTTTTGCTTCATAACTGATTCAAAATCTTTGCATAGTTCTCATTTGTTGACCCAAATATGATGTCGTCCACGTATATCTGAACTATCAGAAGATGTCCGTCAACCTCTTTGGTGAAGAGATTGGCATCCACTTTTCCTCGGATGAAGTTGTTGGCTAGTAGGTGTTGAGACAAAGTCTCGTACCAAGCTCTCGGGGCCTGGTGTAAACCATACAGCGCTTTATCCAGCAAATAAACCTTGTTTTTGTGGATTGGATCGGAGAAGCCCGGCGGCTGTCCGACATATACCTCCTCTTTAACCTTCCCATAAAGAAACGCTGATTTAACATCTAACTGAAAGACTTTGAAGTTTTTCCACGATGCAAATGCCAGAAAGATCCTAATTGCTTCTAGTCGAGCCACAGGAGCATAAACTTCTGTAAAATCAATACCCTCCTGTTAACTAAAGCCCTGGACTATGAGTCGAGCTTTGTTTCAAACAACAACTCCTCGGTCATCTCTCTTGCATTTAAATACCCATTTTGTGTTAATTTTCCTGTGACCGTCCGGCAAATCTACCAACTTCCACACTCCTAACTTCTCGAACTGACTTAACTCTTCTTGCATAGCATTGACCCAAGAATCTTCAGTTAATGCCTCTTTGTATGTTCTCGGTTCGATCTGCGAAATAAAACAACTATGTGAAAAATCAGTTTGTAAAGAAGCAACTGTAGAATAAAAGCAAATAAGCCCTTGGTCAATTTGATGTCTTGTGCGAACGCCTGATTACAATTCTCCTATAATCAAATCCTCTGGATGGTATGAAAGAGTTCTTGGCATCACTTCGCTTGGAACATCTACATCACTCTCCAGATTGGTAACATTCTGATTTGCAACTTCTTCACTGACTGGGTTTATTTGACCTGAAATCTGAATTTGCTCCCCCTCAGAATCTGAATCACCATGATCGAATACTGGTTCGTTCTCAGATTCTTGATTATCATTCTCTGCCGTCTGATTATCATGAGCAACTTCATCTTGTTGAATATCATCATGTTCTCCAGCATTGCTTGGACCTGCTTCATCGTCATTTGAAGTTTGTCGAGGTCGACATGAATACTCAGCTGGGAACCTTTCCTGCGATGATTCATACTCTCTTAGAATATCCAACTCATCAAAGAAATCTTCTTCTTCCTCTTCTCTCATGTCAAACGAATCCCATAAAGTATCATAGTCAAAACGCCATGAATCACCGGAATTTTGTGGTGGCATTGTATTGCCTTGACATTCAACATTTTGCGCCTCAATAATCCTCTTCAAGCTTGGAACAAAGACTCGTTTCATAGGACTTGAATAACCCACAAATATTCCCTCGATGCTCTTTGGACCAAACCTACCAGAAGGCTCTAGAACTGTACAGGAGACCTAAACGGTTCAAGATACTTTAGGTTTGGTGTGCGGTTGTTGATTAGCTTAAAACATGTCTTGTTGAATTTCTTGACTGTTAGAACCCGGTTGAGCGTATAGCATGCGGCGGAAACTGCTTCTGCCCAAAAATTTACAGGTAGTTTGGAATCAGCAAGCATCGTTCTGGCCGTTTCGATTAGTGTCCTATTCTTTCGTTCAGCTACTCCATTCTGCTGCGGAGTGTAAGGAGCACTAAATTCATGCAATATACCTCTTTCATCACAGTATTCTTCCATCTTGTTGTTCTTGAATTCAGTACCATTATCACTTCTGATTCTTCTGATTCGTGCTTGGTACACATTTTCAATTTTTCTGAACAATGACATCAGACTTTCAAACGTCTCATCTTTCGACTTCAGAAAAGAAACCCACGAAAATCTGGAATAATCATCAGTTACTACAAGACAATAGAGATCCCCAGTAATACTTTTGACGTTCACTGGACCAAACAAGTCCATATGAAGTCTCTCTAAAGGTCTTGAGACTGAATTGACTTGCTTTTGAGGGTGTGACTTTTTCTTCTGCTTGCCTTTGATGCAGCTAATGCACTCCCCTTCCAGATGAAAACCATTCACATGAACACCAGTAACCAAATCATTGTGCACCAAGTGATTCATTTTCCTCAGATGTATATGCCCCATCTTGCGGTGCCACAACTGTGATTCTTTCTCCGTTGCTCTAGACACAAAACAATGAGCCTGACCCGTGGTTGTAGTTGCTACACCCATATCTAACACGTACAGATCATTGACTCTTGGTGCCCTCATGATAATCCATTCTTCAGGGATAACAAATCCTGGTTTCAAGATCAAACATTCTTTGTCTGTGAAGTGCGTAGTATACATCCTATCACATCTCTGTGAGATACTCAGCAGATTATTCTCAAGCTCTGCAATGTAATTCACTCTCTCAAACGTTACAATCCCATTGGATAACGTTCCTTCACCAACTATTCTACCTCCTTGATTACCAGCAAAACTTACATAACCTCCATTGAAATTTCTAACATCATACAGCAAAGCTGTCTTCCCTGTCATGTGCCGAGAAGCTCCACTATCCATAATCCATCTCGAAACGGATCTCGGAAGCTCCTGCACATTTCAAAAATACTTAGTTAGATTTTGGTGCTACCCAAGCCTCTATCGACTCAGGTAACTGAACATCAAGAACAGTTCTTTTGTTGATCAATGGTAGAAAATTCTTATCATTGATTTTCAAGTTTTCTTCAGACCGAACCTCAACCTTTTTGTATAAGAAAAAATCATCTTTCTGAGGTTGACCAGATGGTTGGTCTTTCTTTTGAACATCTTTCTTCTCAGATTTTTGCATTTCTTTCTCAAGTTTCACATAGTAATCCAAAGGAATATTCATCTTTACCGGTGTGGTAGAAGATGACTGTTTTTCAGTCTCAGAAACCTTTGGTTTTGGAACACTTGCTTTCTTTTCAACCACTTTTGGCTTCCATGATTGTTGAGGTGACGCAACCCGCTTGTAAAACTTGTCGTTTTTAGTTACCACATTTTTAGCAGGTTCAGTTTTGACTTTGATATTTTCATTTTTCAAAATCTTTTTCTCAACAATCAATGGAGCTTTTCCTTTTCCATCAACTTTCTTCTTTTGAAACCCAACAACTTCAGTCTTAGGCTTCAAGTTGGTACACTTTCGTGCAATATGTCCAACTTGATTACATTTGAAGCATGTTCGAGTGTCAACTACTCGACTTGTGCCTTCAGACTGAGGCTGTGAGGCCTTCTTTTCAAAGAACTCTTTGTTTGATTCGAAAAGATTTTAGATTCCTCATCAGAAAGTGAACTTGAACTTGTCACAAACACTTTCTTCTCAACAAACCTTCTGTTTTGAACATTCTTTTTCTGATAAGTCTTACCACCCTGATATCCACCGACCATTTGTTTCGATTGTTGTTATAAAAACGTGGTGGAACAACAGGCTTCTTGTCGTAACTTTATCTTTTTCAAAATTCATTTGTCTTTTTGTGTGATTTAAACTGTTCACTTCTGACAGATCAACTTCAATCAATTTGAACACGTTTGTCAGTTTAGCAACATTTACATTCTCTAGTGGAAACTCAGAATCCGAAAACAACTTATCCGAACCCAACATCTTGTACATGACAAGATTTGGTTCTTCATTTAAATTGTTTTTGGACTATGGTTTTGGAATGTATTTGTCCAAGAAACATTCATCTTCCTCAGTAGTGTCACTTTCAGATTTAAAAACATTCTCAACTACACTTTTCACAACTTCAGTCTGGACATTGTCCTCATCGGAAGATGAAGTGAACGTGACATCAATCGTGTCCGAAAGTTTCACCTCATTTTCATCATCATCATTAACCAACCCTGATTGTTTCTTTGAAAAATTGTTTAGAATTGGTGGTGGAACTTGATGATAACCTACCCCTGTTCCATCAGAATATACATCTTCGCCTGCTTTGTTCTTTCCAATGGGTTTGGGAACAATATGTTGTAAAACAAAGCTTGCGGAGTTGTAACTGGTTAATTTCAGATTGATGCGCTCATTATCAATCTTAGCTTCTTCAAACTGAAGCTTCAACTTAGCAATCTCATCCAGTTACTTGTTGATTTGTTCTTCTTTGTGTCTATGAACTCCAGTTAAATGATCATTTTCTTTTCTGGTTTTACTGTTTCGTTCATCAGAATCCTTTATCGTTTGTTTTAACTTGTTAAAATTTTCTGAGAGTTGACGATTTTCATGAATTAGTTTTTCATTTTCTTTCCTAATTCTTTCTACTTCAATTTTATCATTGTCACTTTTCTCAGTCAACTTTTTAACTTGATCATTTGAAAATTTGAGCATTTTATCACGATCAAGAATCTGATCTTCAACCTTTCTGACTCTTTTTGTCATATCATTAACCTTCGTATCATTGAGGTAAGCTTGTGTACTACAAACTTTGCAGTTTCTCATGCATTTTTTGCAGTCACTGTTACCTTTGACTTTCTTACCTGACTCACTCGACGACGCATTTGAACTGACCTGGATTTTGGACTCAGATACAGACTTAGAGTCTACCTCAAGTTCCTTTGCAGCCAGCACCTTGTCAGCCATCTTTCCCAAGTTTTCAGCTGTCAACTCCTGTGACGTGTCAATGATCCCTTTATCAATCTTCTTTGGCTTCTGCTCCTGCTTTTTTTCTTTCTCTTTCTCTTTCTCTTTCTCTTTCTCTTTCTCTTTCTCTTTCTCTTTCTCTTTCTCTTTCTCTTCACCACCTCCCCACCATTCTCTCTGTTGAGACTCTTCTAGTTCAGCAAATTCCTCAGCGAAAGCTTCAAGACTAAGAGTCTTTGGATCAATAGCAATGTTTCCTTCAGGATCAAGGTAACATTCTCTATCTGCATCCCATCTTTTTGCCTTTTTAGCTTCACTGTATACACGAGAAATTCTGATCATTTTGTATTGAGCTCTCTGTTGTCTATCATTTGATTTTTCTGCTGCTGTTCTGGTGTCTCTGAACGGTTTGATTTCTGTTGTTGCAGCAAACGCATAACCTACTGCATCTTCCCCAGGAAAAATATCACTCCAATCAAAGCCTTCGTCAACGTGAATAACAGCTAGAGCTCTTGATTTTTCTTTAGGGTTATCTTCAAGCTGCTTCAATCTGGGGTGTTCAGCCTTGTTCTGATGATAAATTGCTCTCTTGTGGTAATCTTCTCTAAAAGGATTTTCAGAATCATCAGCATAAGCATTTCGGCACTCTCTTTTAAAATGACCTTTCTGTTTACACTTGAAGCATGTGACTTTCGACTTGTCAAAGCCTAACTTGGTAGATGGTCCACCAATAGACTTTCTTCCTGTAATCTCCATGAAACGTTGAGCTCTCCGGACTGCACTGGCCATACACCACCTGATGTCGATCAATTCCATCTCTTCTGGATCGATCTGGTCATAATCCTCCTTTGTCAGGTTGGTGTTTCCAATCTTGCCTGCCACAAGGCTCTCATGCGATTCAAGCACAGATGCTAAGAATACCATCTGCTGTTTTGCTGACTCTTCACTGAAATTTTGAGCGTTCTTCATATCCATAGCAATGTTACATTGGAATAAATTCTTAGATGCAGATTGGTTTGAAGTTGTTGATGAAGATCCATTGTGAAAACCACTTTGAGGTGTTTCATGATTCACAGTATTTGAACTTTCTTCAGAAAATGCTGTTCTTGGAGATCTAGTCTTTGGTAGATTTCCTCTGTAATACAGCTCCACGTTCTGCTGATAGACTGAATTGTTGACTTTAGATTTCTTGATCTCCAACTCATGGCTTTCAAGTCTTTCGATAAGCAAATCCACTGTCAAATCTTCAGACTTGATTGTGTTCTTCAACATCAAGGCAAAGTATTGCCAATCTTGCTCATTCGGCAACGAATCAACAATTTGTCGACCAACTCCTCTTGAGTGTATGTGATTTTGTGTCTTGCCAGCTCCATCTTCAGATGCCCAAATCTCTCGATCATTTTACAAACG
The DNA here is from genome assembly GCF_002127325.2 of Helianthus annuus. Lineage (NCBI taxonomy): Eukaryota > Viridiplantae > Streptophyta > Magnoliopsida > Asterales > Asteraceae > Helianthus > Helianthus annuus. The sequence continues at coordinate 53,828,793 of NC_035435.2, read as the reverse complement.
GATTCATTCTTCATACAACCAAATAAATCAAACTCTTTACGTAACAATTTCTTTTTGTTCTTCACAGTCTTGGCACTACCTACACACTTTACCCTCAGTTTCTCCCAAAGATCTGTTGAATTTGTATACTCGATCAATGAAATTATATCATCTCTGACTGACTGATGAATCAACGTTATGCATTTTTGTTCAGCAACGTATCTTTCTATATCATCAGGTTCTACAAAACTTTGACCGCTTCGATCTCCTGAAGTGTAACCATTCTTTAAACTTTTCCAGCTTGGGTATGCGAATGCTTTAAGCCACTCCTCAAATCTTGTAGCCCACCGATTATAATCTTCGATCGCCATCAGTTTAGGAGGCTTGTTGTATGTACCGTAAGCACTTTCTACACTCAACGCATCGGAAAGAATCTTCTTTGGATTTGATGTTGATGTGGTGTCTTTCGTATTTGTCGTTGTATCATCTCCCAAACCACCGGTATAAGCAAACACATCACAAAATGGATTCATGAACGGATCATCCATTTCCAAGTACCTGAAAAGATCAACAAACACTTAGAAAATTTTTCAAATTTTGAAAACAGCAACTTCAAGCGGAATCAGTTGAAGCGAAATAGCTTCAAGCGGAATAAGATTTTTCAAGCGGAATACTGCTCAAGCGAAATCAGGTTAGAAGCGAAATCACTTATTTCGCTTGAACTTTCAAGCGGAATCTGATTTCAAGCGGAATCAGACAATAACTTTCAAGCGGAATCTGATTTCAAGCGGAATCAGACAATAACTTTCCAGTGGAATCAACCAGAAAGACTAATTTCGTTTGAAATTACACATACTATTTCAAGCGGAATTAGTACGACATCAGCATGTTCGAACAGTTTTTCAAGCGGAATTACAAGTTTTTATCAGAATTAGTTCGAATTTAGGTCCAATACTTTCAAGGATTAGTTAACACTATGTTTCGCTTGATATGTGTGAGTTTTAAGCCATTTCAACCGTTAAATCTTGTTCAAATCAGAAAAGAATGAGTAGAAGTGAGAAAATCCGATGATTTCAAGCTGAATTGGTATGAACTCCTCGTCCTGAGCTCTGATACCACTTGTTGGATCGTCGTGTGACCCTAAATAGTCAGTATGAGTAGTTCATCATCAAGTATAAAGGCGGAATCAATGTAAAAGATGTCAACACAGCTTGTTCCTTCCTAATTATCTCATTATTTATTTATTCTGAGCTTTTACACGTTCAAATGACAAACGGTCAGCACCTCGACTCAGAATATATGACCTAATTCCGCTCCAAATGACACCAGCACACACACATATATAGTGTTCTGATTTCACTTGAAGTTGCTTGTAGGATCGTGTTCTGACCCGATTAAGTCGTTCAGAGGCATTCAACTACGTTTCAGGTGCGGAATTACAAGAAACGGAGGTAGAAACAGCTGAATCTTCACTAAAACTGCTAATTGTATTGATTAACAATCGATTACACGCAGTTCTTCACACCGGCAGCACTTCGGCGTGGAATACAAGACTTCGTTCCCACTAGTTTCGCTCAAATGACAGCTATATATAGGCCTAATGGTTTCGCTTATATGGACATGTCCATATAAGCGAAACTACATGAGTATAAATAAGCGGAACCTTCACCCTATGTCCATATGAGCGAAACTAACACTCTAAACACATACAATCTCATGTTTTCTCATAATACGCGCCCTAATCTATACAATACAATGTATGACTCGATCCAAGACGAAGTCGATAGATGTAGTGCACCAACAGACTCCCCCTCAGATGTTGACGGAGTCGTCCATCGAGTCATGACAAAGCTGTGTCTTTACATCTTCAGTCTTGATCAGTCTCTGGGCTTTTCTCTCTCTATCTTCAGACTCCCCCTCTCGAATTGCTGGCATTTCTTTGTTCTTCAGCAACTTCTGCTTCAGGATCATTGTCTGGCTCTTCATGTTCCAAGATCGAAACCTGGCTCAAACTACAGAAACTTCAATTTCCAGGATTGAAACTTGGATAAACCTGCACATACTTAACCCATAAGTAAAACTTCTAAATTTAACAATTTGTAGTGCACCAACTCCTGACATATTCAGATAACTCCCTCTCATAACATATTCACCAACAACTACTCTATCTCAGATTACACACATATGATGAACCATTTGTTAATTTAAAACATATTTTGACCATTAAGATACACTCCCCCTCATAACAATGTCATCATGTTTAGCACTTGGAACTTTGAAAATCAGCTTTCCAATATCAGTTTGTCGAAAATCTTTTGATTTTTTTCAAAAGTTTATGCTAAAACACACACAAAATCTTTTTGGATTTTCTGAAAGAAAATAAATGACATCACTTGTAAAAAACAGAACAAAGTAGAAACTGAAATATTTACAGACAATATTCTTTGTGAGTTTGTGTAAGAGGATCATATCAGTTTATGAGACCTGTCACTAACACCATTAAGCTTGATTACATTTTCAGTTCTAAACAATTCACTTAGATTGTCAGTATGTTTGTCCACTTAAATTTTCACACAAATTTCAACTGATATGAGATACGATATTAATGTTTTAAGGACTTAAACTTATTCGTGTGTCCTACTTCTTGAATATACTCCTGTATCCAGATCCCAATATTCAATCTTACAGGTGAGTATACCAAAGATGATATTTGTTCAGGGGTTTAATGCGAGGGCCGTGAGAACTCAGGTCGATACTTCCGTATACGCAAAGAGATGACGGCTTCGACTTTTGGTGTGTCCCCTTTAGAGGATCTTTTGATTACAACAGCAGCGACTATCAATTTTATTGTTTCATCAGCTTGCTGAGGGCGATGCTATGTTTCAAGCATTTGTGGAAAGCATTATCCGGGGACTATGTCACACCCCGGCCGCGTATAACATGCAACCGCGGCGGAAACGCCGGGGAGTGTTGGGACAGAATTAATTGTTTCATAACCATGGAAATTAAAGTTACATTTTATTTATCAAACAAGCGTAGTACATTGTCTTTAAACAGGAAATAAAGAGTTTATAACATAATTAAACTAGTCTATCTTCGTTTTATGTCTCTAAGGTACAGGTCCGCCCTAGTATCACAATCATCGTCCTAAGCGACAGCTCCTGAAAACACATGTGAAAGTAGGTACGTCAGCATAAAAATGCCTGTGAGATACATAGGTTTTGTGAAAATGGGATTCATGACTTAAGTTTAAAGAAAACGTTTAATAACAGTCAGTCATGAACCTTGTAAATTGTTTAGTCTTGTAAATCATATGAGAAACGATAAGATCAGATGATATGTATAAATAAAATGTAAGGTTAAATGAGAGTAAAAATGAGTTTGTATAAGATAATTTTGTTTGTAAAACAATGTCTTGTGAAGAATATGTTATTTGTGAAAAAGGTAACATGTCTATACTGAAATGATTTAAATAATGCTACGATAGGTAATATTATACAAACATTTATATATAGGAAGTACCAGCAGCGTATCCACCATGTTTGTATCATATTACATACGCCACGTTACTCAAACCATTTACCCAAACCAACCACCATGTAAATTGTTCATGTACAAATCAATTGTCAAGTGTTATTGTGTAAACCATATCGAAATGTCTATGTTCAATGTAAACCACCAAATGTGTATATCAATATCAAAATGTTTATGTTTAATGTAGATCATGTAATGTGTACCCAAAAATATCATGTATGGTAAGTGGAATATATCAACTAAACCATATGTAAAATGCACAAAAGCAAGGTATTGAAGTAAAACATGGTTTAAATCAAAGTTATGTTTTGCGGAACAAATGCATGCTATACTGATACAAACATTTATGCGGTATTGTGAAAATGCATACATCCAAGCCTTGAGACTGTGGCGATAAACCCTTAAACAAATTAAAGGTTTATCTAAGTTATGTATATCGAATTCGGTCATTCCTTTCATCCAAACCAACCTAGGATATCCGGAACGGGAGTTGTCAATTCCTATGGTACCACTACCTACTAACGAACGGCGTAGCTAATGTTAATGAATGTATTGTTCCATGTTAAACAAACCAATTGTCATACCAAAATGAAAGCATGTGATGTAAACAATTGTACTAAGTATGCACACAATGGGCATAAAAAGCATGAGATGTAATGTGAAACAATGTACTAAGTACGCACACAATGGGCATACATAGCATGAAATGTAATGTAAAACAATGTACTAAGTACGCACACAATGGGCATACATAGCATGAAATGTAATGTAAAACATGTACTATAATGTACTAACGAACATAGCCGGTATATGATGTGAAAACGTGGAGAGCATGAAAGTAACAAGTAGGCACATGTGTTTCACCCCAAAACAGTTTAGAAAACAGTAAAAGATGGGGTTCAATGTACTCACCTGAGATTGCTTTGAAGTTCTTGTATAACAACGAAATATTGCTAGAGATCACGGAATATCAAACGACACCTAATAGGTAGCTATATTAATATACCGGACCAAAATCGGAAGGATCGGATAGTATGCGGGTTCTAAACCAAACGAGTATGGAGACTCGTGTAATATGGTTTAACAAATCCTTTATACTAAAATGAAACCTAACCTAAGTGCTTACGACCTATTACGACCCGTTTAGGTAGCTTATGCTACCTTAACGCGTCGTTCGCATAGAACGCGTTTGGAACGCCTAACATCGTGACCATAAGGTATAACCTCGGAAGGTTACAGCTATGGTCACCTAATGTGTTTAGTTGGATCCTAATGATCGACCAAATGGGTCGGGTTCGAAAGTGTAAGCGATTGTTTAGATCGCTTACCTTACGACCCTATACAAGCACTATACTGAAAGTGACGAGCTAAGCATGTTAAAACATGCTTAACTAAGTTTAGAAAACAGGTTTGGCATCAAAACAAACGGTTTTGATACTCACGAGTAGTTTGGTTACAAAATACGCAAGAATGCGCATTTTGGCCGAAACTACAACTCGTCACTGAGCCTAGATAACGTGGTAATCAGTAGGTATAGTCACTACGGACTATAACCATCGTGATCACGCTCACGTTATGAAGTTCCAACGAACTTCGTATTGACCATAGGCTGGTCAACGCAGAAAGTCAAAGAAAACTTTGACTTTTGGACTTGAAAAGCGAGTAAAAGAACGAAAGAACACTTACGAAGGGTCCCCGAAAGCTAATCTCGATCCAGGAGCTCAGGTATGACGCAAAGGCCTCAACTTAGAGCTTTAGATCAGATTTTGTGGGTTTTTAACCAAAAGGGGGGGGGTATTTATAGGAAAAGCAAGACCGTTAGGATCCTTTCTTGAATATCGTGCCACGATCCTATCCGTACACTTGTCGCAAAGTTGTGGTGGCTTATTTTGCCCCCACCATAGGAATTTGACACGTGTCGTTGCCCTTTGGGTGATCGAAAGGCCATTGCAAGTGGATCAAAACATTGAACCTGGTCTGCATGTCTGACGCGGCCCGCGTCAGGACACACACAAAACTCAGGCGGGCCGCCTGGCCTTGCCTGATCAGCACAAAGTTTCAGAAATTACAATTTTAGTCCCTGTTGCGTATTTAAGCCATTTCCAACACTTCTAAGGCCCGTAAAGCCAACTTTAAGGCCCTAAAATGATGCCTAAACATTGTGGACATGAAACATGCTCAAAAATATGCCGGATGTTGGTTCGTTTGGCCGTACGATCGCGATGTTCGGTTAATTACGACGGAATGCGCATAAGCGCGAAAAACGATCCAAATGACCCGACGAATGGATTTTTGACAAGCCAAACATTAAAACATAATATAAGTATGCTCACATAAATTTTTGGATGTCCGGATGTATTCAGAACGTAAGTTATGCGCGAAAGTGCAAACTTGTGCACTTTTTGACACTTTTAGCCCCTGAATGATCCAAAAGTTTATTTTAGCATACCAAACCCCTCAAAGCCTATTTCTAAGCTATGTAAAGGATATTTATGGTATGTTTAACTTATGGACATGTTCCGGAATGTTTGTTACAGTTCAAATTGGCATACTTTCGTAGTTTGTCAAGTTTAGTCCCTGTAAGCGAATTAACTTGTTTTTGCCATACCAAAGCCTTCAAAACTTATTTCTAAGTTATGTAAAGGTTATTTAGGGTATGTTGAGTATATGTTGATGTTCCGGAGTATTTTTCGCATTAAACTGAGTACGTTTACGCACCAGTTTGCGTATAATTCTCCAGAAAGCGATGTAGAGTTTGAAATTGAACAAAAGTCAAAACATGAAAAATGTAAAACACAACCAAACAAACACTGGGATCAAATAACATTGTTTTATTGATAATTGAACTGTTCATAATGATTTCGAGCACAAATGTTACAGTCTCCCCTACTTGTGGAAATTTCGTCCCGAAATTTATTTAGAGGAAACTCGTGGAAAAAGATACCGATATTTTGCCTTCATTTGATCTTCGTGTTCCCAAGTAAACTCGGGTCCACGCTTAGATTCCCAGCGAACCTTGACCAAAGGAATGCGCTTGCGTTTAAGCCACTTGACTTCACGTTCCATGATTTCCACCGGTTTCTCAACAAATTTCAGTGTTTTGTCAACACGAATTTCGTCAAGCGGTATGTGGAGGTTCTCAGCTAAACACCTCTTGAGATTGGACACGTGAAAGGTTGGATGAACATTTCTAAGTTCAGGAGGTAACTCAAGTCTGTAGGCTACCTTACCGATTCTTTCGACGATCTTGAATGGTCCAACGTATCTAGGTGCAAGTTTTGCTTTCTTTCCGAATCTGATCACACCTTTCCAAGGTGAGACCTTAAGTAATACACGATCACCGACTTGAAAATCCAAGGGCTTGCGTCTTAGGTCCGCGTAACTCTTTTGACGGCTTCTAGCTGTCTGAAGGTTATCACGAACTTTCTTAACCTTATCTGTTGTCTCTAAAATGAGGGCAGGTCCAGTAAGCTGAGCCTCACCGATCTCATTCCAGCAGACTGGTGAACGACATTTTCGACCATAGAGATCCTCGAAAGGAGCCATGTTGATGCTGGAGTGATAACTGTTGTTGTAGGAGAATTCAATCAATGGAAGATGTGAATCCCAACTACCACCAAAATCGATCACACAAGCTCTAAGCATATCCTCCAGTGTCTGGATTGTTCTTTCAGATTGACCATCCGTTTGCGGATGATAAGCTGTGCTCAGATTAAGTTGGGACCCCATAGCAGATTGCATGGTTCTCCAAAAATAAGAAGTGAAACGAGCATCTCTGTCAGAAATGATGTTCAAAGGAACACCATGTTTAGCTACAATTTCATCCACGTAGATTTGAGCAAGTTTGTCAGCCGAAAAATCCTCACGGATTGGCAAGAAATGCGCTGATTTAGTAAGACGATCAACAACTACCCAGATGGCATCATGTCCTTTCTTTGTGCGCGGAAGTTTGGTAATGAGATCCATAGTAATGTTTTCCCATTTCCAAACTGGGATCTCTGGTTGTTCCAATAAACCAGAAGGACGCTGATGTTTAGCCTTAACCTTAAGACAAGTAAGGCATTTTGATACATATAAGGCAATGTCTTTCTTCATACCAGGCCACCAATACTGAATACGAAGATCCTTATACATCTTATCTGGGCCAGGATGAATAGAATAACGAGACTTATGGGCTTCATCCATAAGCAGGGTACGAATATTATCTTGGCTCGAGACCCACAAACGGTCCATGAGGTAATACGATCCATTATCCTTCAGTTCCAGATCAGGTGTTATGTGATAAGGAAATTCCTTATCCATCAAGCCTTGTGAAACACAAGATTGTTGAGCTTGAGAAATACGGTCTTGGATATCGGATTGAGCTTGAATAACAGATTGGACACGAACACAATGAAGCTTAGTACGTTCCTTGCGACTCAAAGCATCGGCTACGACATTTGCCTTACCAGGATGGTAGCGAATTTCGCAGTCATAGTCGTTTAGAAGTTCAACCCAACGTCGTTGCCTCATGTTGAGTTCTTTCTGATTGAAGATATGCTGAAGACTTTTGTGGTCCGTAAAAACCACACATTTTGTACCGTACAAATAGTGTCTCCAGATCTTAAGAGCGAAGACAACTGCACCCAACTCAAGATCATGAGTGGTGTAGTTCTTCTCATGTATCTTCAACTTTCTTGATGCGTATGCTATGACTTTGTTTCTTTGAATCAGGACGCAGCCAAGACCTAATTTAGATGCGCCGCAATAAACGACGAAATCATCATTGCCCTCGGGCAAAGTTAGAACAGGCGCGTCGCAAAGTTTTTGTTTCAAAGTCAGGAACGCTTCCTCTTGCTTGAATCCCCAATCAAATGGCTTGTTCTTCTGAGTTAGAGCAGTTAGAGGAACTGCAATCTTCGAGAAGTTCTCAATGAAGCGGCGATAATATCCCGCTAGACCAAGAAAAGAACGAACTTCAGTAGGAGTAGTAGGGGTATCCCAATCCTTAATCGCACTGATCTTGGAGGGATCTACATGAATACCTTGTTCGTTGACAATGTGTCCTAAGAATTGAACCTCTTTAAGCCAGAATTCACACTTGGAGAATTTGGCGAAAAGTTGCTCTTTCTTTAGGAGTTCCAAAGTAAGACGAAGATGCTGCTCATGATCAGCTCGCGTCTTAGAATATATTAAAATGTCATCAATGAAAACGATGATAAACTTATCCAAATAAGGCTTGCAGACCCTATTCATCAAGTCCATGAAAACAGTAGGCGCATTAGTCAAACCGAAAGGCATGACTGTGAACTCATAATGCCCATAGCGAGTGCGGAACGCTGTCTTGGGAATATCTTCTTCATGCACACGAAGTTGATGATATCCAGATCGCAGATCAATCTTTGAAAAATAAGAAGCGCCTTGCAATTGATCAAAGAGATCATCAATGCGAGGTAGGGGATATCGATTCTTGATGGTAAGCTTGTTAAGCTCACGATAATCGATACACATCCTAAAAGATCCATCCTTCTTCTTGACAAAAAGAACGGGAGCACCCCAAGGTGAAAAGCTAGGATGGATAAAACCTTTGTCAGAGAGTTCCTGAAGTTGCTTAGACAACTCTTGCATCTCGGACGGTGCAAGACGATATGGAGCTCTGGCAATGGGATTTGCACCAGGTACGAGATCAATACGGAACTCGACTTGGCGTGCTGGGGGTAGACCAGGTAAATCTTCAGGGAATACCTCAGAATAATCCCGAACAACAGAAATATCTTGAATAGATTTACCTTTTCCCTTATCTGCTATGACATGTGCCAAAAATGCCACGTAGTTCTTGCGCAGATACTTCCGAGCTTTAAAACAAGACATGAGTTTGAGACCACCAGCAGGTTTCTCACCACGAACCTGTAGGATCTCACCTGACGAAAGCGGCATGCGAATAATCTTCTCGAAACAAACTATCTCTGCGCGATACTTGGCTAACCAATCCATACCCACAATAACGTCGAAACTTCCAAGTTGCATAGGCGTGAGGTCAATAGGAAAAAGATGGTTGTTAAGGTTCAACTGGCAGTTGCGGAGAACAGAATCAAGAACAATGGGTTCACCGCTCGCCACTTCTACTGTCAATGGTTTCCCTAGTTTTGTTCTAGACACTCGAAGCAATGGTTCAAAAGATAACGACACAAAACTCTTATCGGCACCCGAATCAAAAAGAACAGATGCTGGCTGATTATTAATAAAGAACGTACCGTTCACCACATTATCATCTGCTTGTGCCTCTTGTGCGTTCATGTTGAAGACTCGACCTCGAGCCTGAGCCTGATTCTGGTTTGCATTCTGGCTGGCTAGCCTTGGGCACCGGTTTCTGTAATGGGTCAGTTCCCCACAGTTATAACAAGCACCTGGTGGGTAGTGTGGTCGTGCAGCTTGACCCTGTTGCTAAGCAGGAGGCTGAGCAACTTGTTGAGCCGGGTTCTGAACTGCGCGATTTTGAGCAAACCGACAAATATCGGCAAGATAACCTGACCTCCCACAGTTAGTACAGAAACGGCACTGATGTTGCAGCTGATGGTGACTGTTGCACCTATTGCACAAAGGTGCATTCCCTGAATAGGGCTTCTTCGCTGGAGGCTGTGCGGGTTGGTTGGGAGCCGCCTGGTTAGCTTGGGCAGTGACAGCATAGTTTTGGGAAGCCTTACGCTTCCCTGCTCTTTTCGATGAACCAAAATCCTTTCCATTTTTGTTTTGACCTTTCTTGCTATCTTCCTTGTCAGACGACTGTTTCTTGCCCTTGTCACTCTTCCTGTATAATTTATTCTTCCGAATCTGCGACTCAGTCAATGTCGCTGATAACTCGATCGCCTGACGGAGTGTGGTAGGGTTACTACCAGTAAGGATGTCTTGTACCGAGTCAGGCAGGTCGTCGATGTACCTTTCGATGGCCTTGTCGAGTGGGGCAACCATAGTCGGGCAAAGCAGACTCAACTCCTCAAACCTATCAGTATATGCCCTGTGCTCGCCACTATCTTGTTTCAAATCATCAAACTCTTTCTCCAACGCTCGTTGCTCGTGACGAGGACAAAACTCCCTCATCATAAGTGCTCTAAGTTCAGCCCATGTCTGTGCTAGAGCAACTTCTGCACCACGGTCTCTCATTACCCCATTCCACCATGTAAGAGCCCTCTTCTGAAACATGCTCGAAGAAAACTCGACCTTGCGATTATCCGGACACTGAACGTGGCGAAGAGTATTCTCAATGCTCTTGAACCATTGAAGAAGCCCAGTTGCTCCCTCAGAACCACTAAACTTGAGTGGTTTAGCCGAGTTAAAATTTTTGAAATTGCATGGAGCATTGTTGTTGTTGTTGGCTTGGTTCCATTGAGCAAAGAGATTTGGGAATTGAGCAGCCATCTGCTGTGCAATAATTTCTGCCAGCTCGGCAGTAGCTATCTGGTTTTCGCGTCGAGGAGGCATTCTAAAAGAGGAAAAACATGAAAGGAAACGAGTGAGATGATTGGATGAAGAGAATGAGATGAAGCAAAATCAACAAAAGCAAAGATCGTGGTTACGCATCGCAAAGCAAACAAGCGACACGAAATGTCTAGTCAAAGTAGATGGGTCAAAAATAATGTATCGCGAAGACATGTTCGCCTATAAGTGAACACTCACCCCAAGAGTTCCCAGGTAAGAGTGACTGGTCCGATTATGTGGATTTGTACGAACACTCTAGCCTTAGACAGAAAACTCAGGGTACAGGCATTCACTCTTCCAGTTCGCACGTGTTCACACTATTAAAACCCGAAAACCTTGACGAGACTTTTTGAAAATCCAAAGGGGTTCAAAACCATATAACAGAGGGTTCAAAACCTAGTAATCAATCATCCTAGAATAGATGATTAATTTTCAAAGCGGATTCGGAATCGAAATTCTCGTTGTGGTCATCACCTAAGGATAGGTGAAGTGCATGTTTTAAAATCTAAACACAAGATAACTTGTGTTAGGGTCCTAGAAAGTTATAGTCTAGGTCAAAGCATTACTAATAACCTAATTCCCTATAACCATTGGCTCTGATACCAACTCTTCTGTCACACCCCGGCTGCGTATAACATGCAACCGCGGCGGAAACGCCGGGGAGTGTTGGGACATAATTAATTGTTTCATAACCATGGAAATTAAAGTTACATTTTATTTATCAAACAAGCGTATTACATTGTCTTTAAACAGGAAATAAAGAGTTTATAACATAATTAAACTAGTCTATCTTCGTTTTATGTCTCTAAGGCACAGGTCCGCCCTAGTATCACAATCATCGTCCTAACCGACAGCTCCTGAAAACACATGTGAAAGTAGGTACGTCAGCATAAAAATGCATGTGAGATACATAGGTTTTGTGAAAATGGGATTCATGACTTAAGTTTAAAGAAAACGTTTAATAATAGTCAGTCATGAACCTTGTAAATTGTTTAGTCTTGTAAATCATATGAGAAACGATAAGATCAGATGATATGTATAAATAAAATGTAAGGTTAAATGAGAGTAAAAATGAGTTTGTATAAGATAAGTTTGTTTGTAAAACAATGTCTTGTGAAGAATATGTTATTTGTGAAAAAGGTAACATGTCTATACTGAAATGATTTAAATAATGCTACGATAGGTAATATTATACAAACATTTATATATAGGAAGTACTAGCGGCGTATCCACCATGTTTGTATCATATTACATACGCCACGTTACTCAAACCATTTACCCAAACCAACCACCATGTAAATTGTTCATGTACAAATCAATTGTCAAGTGTTATTGTGTAAACCATATCGAAATGTCTATGTTCAATGTAAACCACCAAATGTGTATATCAATATCAAAATGTTTATGTTTAATGTAGATCATGTAATGTGTACCCAAAAATATCATGTATGGTAAGTGGAATATATCAACTAAACCATATGTAAAATGCACAAAAGCAAGGTATTGAAGTAAAACATGGTTTAAATCAAAGTTATGTTTTGCGGAACAAATGCATGCTATACTGATACAAACATTTATACGGTATTGTGAAAATGCATACATCCAAGCCTTGAGACTGTGGCGATAAACCCTTAAACAAATTAAAGGTTTATCTAAGTTATGTATATCGAATTCGGTCATTCCTTTCATCCAAACCAACCTAGGATGTCCGGAACGGGAGTTGTCAATTCCTATGGTACCACTACCTACTAACGAACGGCGTAGCTAATGTTAATGAATGTATTGTTCCATGTTAAATAAACCAAATGTCATACCAAAATGAAAGCATGTGATGTAGACAATTGTACTAAGTATGCACACAATGGGCAAAAATAGCATGAGATGTAATGTGAAACAATGTACTAAGTACGCACACAATGGGCATACATAGCATGAAATGTAATGTAAAACAATGTACTAAGTACGCACACAATGGGCATACATAGCATGAAATGTAATGTAAAACATGTACTATAATGTACTAACGAACATAGCCGGTATATGATGTGAAAACGTGGAAAACATGAAAGTAACAAGTAGGCACATGTGTTTCACCCCAAAACAGTTTAGAAAACAGTAAAAGATGGGGTTCAATGTACTCACCTGAGATTGCTTTGAAGTTCTTATATAACAACGAAATAATGCTAGAGATCACGGAATATCAAACGGCACCTAATAGGTAGCTATATTAATATACCGGACCAAAATCGGAAGGATCGGATAGTATGCGGGTTCGTAAACCAAACGAGTATGGAGACTCGTGTAATATGGTTTAACAAATCCTTTATACTAAAATGAAACCTAACCTAAGTGCTTACGACCCATTACGACCCGTTTAGGTAGCTTATGCTACCTTAACGCGTCGTTCACGTAGAACGCGTTTGGAACGCCTAACATCGTGACCATAAGGTATAACCTCGGAAGGTTACGGCTATGGTCACCTAATGTGTTTGGTTGGATCCTAATGATCGACCAAATGGGTCGGGTTCGAAAGTGTAAGCGATTGTTTAGATCGCTTACCTTACGACCCTATACAAGCACTATACTGAAAGTGACGAGCTAAGCATGTTAAAACATGCTTAACTAAGTTTAGAAAACAGGTTTGGCATCAAAACAAACGGTTTTGATACTCACGAGTAGTTTGGTTACAAAATACGCAAGAATGCGCATTTTGGCCGAAACTACGACTCGTCACTGAGCCTAGATAACGTCGTAATCAGTAGGTATAGTCACTACGGACTATAACCATCGTGATCACGCTCACGTTATAAAGTTCCAACGAACTTCGTGTTGACTATAGGCTGGTCAACGCAGAAAGTCAAAGAAAACTTTGACTTGCGGACTTGAAAAGCGAGTAAAAGAACTAAAGAACACTTACGAAGGGTCCCCGAAAGCTAATCTCGATCCAGGAGTTCAGGTATGAAGCAAAGGCCTCAACTTAGAGCTTTAGATCAGATTTTTTTGGGTTTTTAACCAAAAGGGGGGGGGGGTATTTATAGGAAAAGCAAGACCGTTAGGATCGTTTCTTGAATATTCTGCCACGATCCTATCTGTACACTTGTCGCAAAGTTGTGGTGGCTTATTTTGCCCCCACCATAGGAATTTGTCACGTGTCGTTGCCCTTTGGGTGATCGAAAGGCCATTGCAAGTGGATCAAAACATTGAACCTGGTCTGCATGTCTGACGCGGCCTGTGTCAGGACACACACAAAACTCAGGCGGGCCGCCTGGCCTTGTCTGATCAGCACAAAGTTTCAGAAATTACAGTTTTAGTCCCTGTTGCGTATTTAAGCCATTTCCAACACTTCTAAGGCCCGTAAAGCCAACTTTAAGGCCCTAAAATGATGCCTAAACATTGTAGACATGAACCATGCTAAAAAGTATGTCGGATGTTGGTTCGTTTGGCCGTACGATCGCGATGTTCGGTTAATTACGACGGAATGCGCATAAGCGCGAAAAACGATCCAAATGACGCGACGAATGGATTTTTGACAAGCCAAACATTAAAACATAATATAAGTATGCTTACATAAATTTTTGGATGTCCGGATGTATTCAGAACATAAGTTATGCGCGAAAGTGCAAACTTGTGCACTTTTTGACACTTTTAGCCCGTGAATGATCCAAAAGTTTATTTTAGCATACCAAACCCCTCAAATCCTATTTCTAAGCTATGTAAAGGATATTTATGGTATGTTTAACTTATGGACATGTTCCGGAATGTTTGTTACAGTTCAAATTGGCATACTTTCGCAGTTTGTCAAGTTTAGTCCCTGTAAGCGAATTAACTTGTTTTTGCCATACCAAATCCTTCAAAACTTATTTCTAAGTTATGTAAAGGTTATTTAGGGTATGTTGAGTATATGTTGATGTTCCGGAGTATTTGTTGCATTAAACTGAGTACGTTTACGCACCACTTTGCGTATAATTCTCCAGAAAGCGATGTAGAGTTTGAAATTGAACAAAAGTCAAAACATGAAAAATGTAAAACACAACCAAACAAACATTGGGATCAAATAACATTGTTTTATTGATAATTGAACTGTTCATAATGATTTCGAGCACAAATGTTACAGACTAGGTCAATACTTCCATAGAGCAGAAGTCCTGGGATAATACCCCAGATATCACTGAGCATAAAGACCTAGTATCTCAGAATAAGGGATCTTTCAAACAAGATTTCAGGGGTTACCTATATATCCAAGCAGTTGTTAACCCACAGAATAAGCAAGTTTGATTTTAGGTTTATATCTCGTTACAGTTTACTAAATGTACGAAAATCTACTGACACATCCACAGTAAGATTGTTTATCACATTTTGATTTTCATTTCTTTAGCATGCTGTGACAGTCCACTGATGTACTATCATTTCCTCTTTTTCACAACAAAACTCATTTTTGATTTTATCATGTTTTTGTATTTTTCAAATTTTCTAATGTTTTTGGATTTTCTGAAATTTTATACTCCCCCTAAAATGCAAACACATTAAAGAAATTTGAAAACAAACTAAACTCTAGACCCACTTGAACACAAAACAAACTGTACAAAAACTTAACAACTGACATCGAATCACATCAATTCGCCATCCACTAGACTTAAACAATCAGAACTTCCCCTATCACAAACCCTTTTCTCATTTAGATTTCAAAACACTTAAGTTTGTTTTAATCAAAATGATTTTTCCGGAAAATGAGTTTGTTTTTACCACTTGTAGGTTACACACATATTAAACGGGGTTATGGTTCATCATCTTGTCCGTTTTTATGTTAGTAAATCAAGTACAACTTAATGTCCCTGATTTACTGTGTTGCATTCAAGCAATCTATGTACCACTTGTAAAGAATAGCCACTTGTAAAATCACAAACAATACCACTTGTAGGTATATCTGAACAAATACCCATTGTAGGAATGTGTCATCTACATTAACCTCTTTACCACTTGTAAGATTAGCCACAAAGATGCCGATTCCTGCTTCTCAATTACCTACCTGGAAGCTCCGGTGTAGTCACTCAAACCTGTAAACATTCAAACATTTTCAACAAACTTTCATACAAACTCATCAAAAACAGGAATAATGCCGATTCCTGATCCACGATAAAAACTTGGGATCTCCGGCGTAGTCCTAAGACTATTATGGGAAACAGACTTCCATCCAAGTCTTCTCAGACTTGATGGCTTTCAATTCTTGAGCAGTAGGGTTGTAAGTTGCCTTTTTAGTAGCGTAAAAATCTTTAATCCCCTTTGCTCTCCCATTCAGCATTTTTCCAAAAATCTTTTTAACACTCCCGTTGAATGTTTTCTCGACATCAAATTCATTTTTTTCTTTGTAAAACTGATTCGAGATTTCAATTTTACCAACTTTCTTTTTAACCTCTTCAAACTTCAGTGATGGAAATTCTTCATCATTCACTGAAATGTTCACCTCATCTTGTGGCTCTTCTGGCTTTTTGGAACCAGATTCATCGCCGACTTTCTCACTAACCTTTTTAACAACCCACACTTGGTTGTTCTCAGCTTTCTGTTTGATAACATTCTTTTTAGAACACTCACCGACCTCATAAGTTGAGTTTTCAAAAACTTTGAGTTTTTCGATCGGTGGTTCAACATCAACAACCTTTTCTTTCAACTTCTGAGAAATTCCCTGTTTCGTTTTGACGTTTTTCTGACAGTTCCATGCAATATGACCAACTTCATTGCATCTGTAACAGGTATGAGTTTCTTTTGGTTGCCACACTTCAGTTCCATTCTTTCTTTTATCAGCAAGAAACTCTTGATTTGATTGTCTCCAGAACGGTTTCTTCTATTCATCCTCTGAACTTCCACCTGACACAAATTCAGTTTTTGTTTTAGAATTTTTCATATTTTTATGATTTTCTGGTGGAATAAAACCCAGACCTTTCTTGTCACACCCCGACCACGTAAAACATCAAATCGTGGCGAAAACGTCAGGGAGTGTTGTAACAGAATTATTGTTCCACAACCAAGGTAATTGAAATAATATTTTATTCATCACCCAAGGGTGGAATACATTGTTTCAAACGAGAACCCACAAGTTACATTGTCTTAAAATAAAAAGAAACAAAGTACATAACAAGTTTTAACTAGTCTAGATCCATTTTATCGTCACTAAGGCCCAAGTCCACCCTAGTGTATCGCGATCATCCTATGCATTTGCTCCTGAAACACATGTGAAAATAGGTACGTCAGCATAAAAATGCCTGTGAGATACATAGGTTTTGTGAAAATAGGATCCATGACTTAGGTTTTAGAAAAATGTTTAAAGAAATGTAGTCATGAACCTTGTTGATTGTACTGTTTGTAAATCATTTGAAAAACGATGGTAGATATGTATTTTTGAAAGAATAATGTATGGTTAAATGAATAACCAAGTAAAATAAGTTGTATAAAACAAGTTGTTTGTAAAACAATGTATTGTGAAAAATATGTTATATAGCTAAACTGAAATGATTTAAACAACGCTGCGATGCGTAATATCATACAAACACTTATATATAAGAAGTACCAGCGGCGTATCCACCATGTTTGTATCATATTACACACGCCCCGTTACTTAAATCACTTACCCAAACAAACCACCAATGTAAACATGTTTATGTTTAACCAAATGTCAAAATGTTTATGCGAAAAACCATGTCTAACGTCAAGTGTAAATCATGTAATGTGTGTAACAATGTCAAAATGTCTATGTCAATGTCAATCATGTCATGTGTAAACAAGATGTCATGTATGGTAAGTGAAATATGTATCAACTAAACCATAGGTGAAAATGCACAAAACAAAGTATTGAAGTAAAACTCAGTTTAAATCAACGTTATGTTTTGTGGAGATGCATGCTATACTGAATACGAACATTTATGCGGTATTGTGAAAATGCATACATTCAAGCCTTGTGACTGTGGTGATAAACCTTTAAACAAATTAAAGGTCTATCGGTTTTTATGTTTAAATCGAATTCGGTCATTCCTTTCATCCAAACATACCCAGGATGTCAGGAACGGGAGTTGTCAATTCCTATGGTACCACTACCTACTAACGAGCGGCGTGATCAAAGTTAATGAATGTATATGGTCCCACTTAAACAAACCAAATGTCATACCCAAAATATAAACATGTGAAAACAATGCACTAAGTATGTAATCAAATGTACACACATAGCGTGAAATATCATGTAAAACAAATGTACTAAGTATGATGAACATACATAGCATGAAAATGTCATGTAAAACAAGTGTACTAAGTATGATGAACATACATAGCATGAAAATGTCATGTAAAACAATGTACTAAGTATGATGGACATACATAGCATGAAAATGTCATGTAAAACGATGTACTAAGTATGCACACAATGGACATACATAGCAAGAACATAATGAAATCATGTACTAATAATGTACTAATGAACATAGCAAGTATATAATGCGAAAACATGAAGAGCATGAAAGTAACAAGTAGGCGCATGTGTTTCACCCCAAAACGTTTGGAAAACAGTAAAAGAGGGGTCTATGTACTCACTTGAGATTGCTTAGAAGTCGTAGGATAACCACCAAGCAATGCTAGAAGGTTACGGAATCAAACGGCACCTATATAGGTATCTACATTAATAAATGGACCTATCGGAGGATCGGGTAGTACGAGGTTTCGTAAACCAAATAAGTGTGGGAACTTATGTAATATGGTCTAACAAAGCCTACGTACTAAAACGAAACCTCTCCTAAGTGCTCTTGACCCGTTACGACCCGCTTAGGTAGCTTATGCTACTTTAACGCATCGTTCGCGTAAAATGCGTTCGGAATGCCTAACTAGCCCTATGACAAGTAAGATATGCCTTAACATGTTTAATATAGTTGCTAAATTAGTTTAGATACCAAAGATTGTGTTACATAGGCTTAAAATGAATTTTGGCGTAAAAAGGGTATTTTTGGTAATTTACTTAAGGCACATACATTACCTATCATACAACTAGTTAAATGATGTGACCATAAGGTATAACCTCGGAAGGTTATTCCCTATACAACTATGGTCACCTAAAGTGTTTGGTCGAATCCTAATGATTGACCAAGTGGGTCGGGTTCGTAAGCATAAGCAATTGATTAGATCGCTTACCTTACGACCCTTAGACAAGCACAAAACTAGAAGCGACGAGCTAAACATGCTAGAACATGTTTAGTGAAGTTAGAAAACAGGTTTGGTATTAAAACAAACGGTTTTAATACCCTAGAGTAGTTTGGTTACAAAATACGCGAGAAAACGCATTTTGGCCAAAACTACGACTCGTCACTGAGCCTAGATAACGTGGTAATCAGTAGGTATAGTCACTAGGGACTATAACCATCGTGATTACGCTCACGTTATGAAGTTCAAACGAACTTCGCGTTGACCATAAACTGGTCAATGCAGAAAGTCAAACACAGTTTGACTTAAACGCTAAAACGAACGAAAAACGCGAAAGAATACTTACAGAATGTCCCCGCAAGATTGATCTTTCCAAGTATTCTCAGGTATGAAGTGGTTACACTTCAACTTAGAGAAATCTCAGAAAAATCAAGTGGGTTTGAGTGAATGGGGTGGGGGTATTTATAGATTTCGTAGAACCGTTAGGATCGTTTCTTGAAATCCGAGCTTCGATCTCCACCCTCCATGTGTGCCCATTGTTTTAGAAAACCATGGGACATCCAAAACCAGCCCACAAGATGCAAGAAACCATGGGTAAAGGTGTGTAACAGCTGGAAATGGCTGGAAAGCACATTCTGCTGATCTGGGGAGGCTTTACGGACCGTAAGCAGGTCCATACGGTCCGTAAGGACCCTGCAGACCAGCAATGTTTCAGTTTTGGCAGTTTTGGTCCTTGTGCGCGTATGGTCGTGTTTTGGCACTTCTAACACCCGTCAAACCCATTTCTAAGCTCTAAGTTATGTAAAGGTTATTTAAGGTATGTTAAGCATAAATTGGTGTTCCGGAGTATTTGTCGCTTTTAACTGACTACGTTTCCGCACCCGTTTGCGTATAATTCTCTAGAAAGCGATATAGAGTTTGAAATCGAATAAAAGTCAAAACATGAAAAACATCAAACACAAATAAACAAACATAGGGATCAAATAACTTTATTTCATTGATAATTGAACTGTTTACAATGATTACAAGCACATATGTCACATTTCTTTTTGTAGCTACTATTTTGATTTGGTTTCTTTTGAGAACCCGAACCAGAATTGTAACCTTTTTTCTTATTTAGACGTTGTTGAACTCTTGAAGTGTATTTTTTAGGTTTTCCAGTAAGATTTAAATCTTTTATTTCAGAAATATTGATTTCTGTCATTTTGAAAACCTTTTTGATCAATTCAAATCTGACACTTCTTATTGGAAATTCTTTGTCAGAATATAATTTGTTCGAATCATTTAAAGTCTATGCAACTTCAAATGTTTCATCATCCAAATTTGCTTTTGATAATAAAAACTCTTTACTATAAGACCGTTTGACCGACGATTTTGGACTGTTGACTGACGAATTTGACCCTCCAGATTCAGACTTTGACTCATCCTCATCAGTATCCAACACCTGATCGACCACCTTTTTTATTAACTCAGACTCATGATCAGTGTCAGACGAGGTAAACGTGACGTCAATGTTTTCTGGTAATTCATCAGTTGTGTCGGTTTTTAGCTTTATATTGACAGCTTTTTCAAGTTGCTCCTCGTTTGGTTTTCTAGGTGAATATCCTTCCCAAATCGGAGGCGGACACTTGTTATAGCTAACAGTCGGTTTCTTACCACAATCTTTCTTCTTCTTTTGCTTCTCATCTTGAAAAGCTTCCATACCTGCAACAGTTGGGTAAATACGATCAATGAGATAATCAGAAACTTTGTAATAAACGTCTAATTCTCTCATTCTCGATTTTCTCTGTCTCCAACTCTTGCTTCCACTTAGCACTTTCTTCGATGTAGAATTTGATAGCTTTCTGCTTAGTCATCATGACTGCATTCATCATCGTCAGTGCTTGTTCTCTTTCTGAGTTTGTCTTTTAGAGACCAGTTACTGTTTTGTTCAAGACATCATAAGATTCTTTCACATAGTTGAGATTGAACAATAACTGCTCCTTTTTCTTCTCATACTCAGCTATTATCTCGTCTTTTGCTTCACATCCCTTGCAAGCTACCAAACACTTCTCACAAGGCTTTACAACTTCAACAATCTTCTCAACCTCGATTGTCTTTACCATTTCTATCACTTTTTCTGTCTCTATCACCTTCTCAGCTTCAGACATCTTTTCTTCTTCTTTCACTTGTTCACTCTCAACATTCTTCTCAGAATCACTTTCAACACTCTAACTTTGAACAACATCTTCAGATTTCATTTGTTGTTGTTCTTTAGCAGCTCGTTTCTCCTTCAGTTTCTCCATCCGATCTGCAAAATAGAAATGAAAACTTTCAGGAGAAAGATGAATTTTAGCAATATTGATATGGTTTTCTTCCTCATCATCACTACTGCTATCAACTTGTGATTGATCAAACTGTACAGATTTTTCAGAATCAGCATCTGATACACCAGAATCTGATGGTGATTGATCAAATACAACTTCTTTTTCTGAAGTAATGTCATTCTGAACATTCTCGTCTGAAATTTGTGAACTTTCATCAGCACTTTCTAAACTTTCATCAGATGTAACAGACTGTTCATCCACACTATCTATAGTCACACCAATAGATTTCATCCAGGTGGTAAACATATCTGGTTCTCTGACAATCTTGGCAATGAAAGCTTTGAACTCTCCCTTTTCATCAACAAACATATCCCAGCTGAAGCCTTCAGGTAGTCTTTCATCATGTTGATCAACTAAACAGACTTTGCTATCAGGAGATATGTAGTTGCTCCAGTTGAAGTCCACCATACATGCTCTCTTCGAATCCTCAATCTTCCTACCATGAGCCGTTTGTGAATCTTGTGATTGACCAACCTGCTGATAAATGGCTTTCCGGTAGTAGTCGTCTTTTCCGAACGGATTCTGAGCACCACTAGCTTCTCTACCCTTGCACTCTCGTTTGAAATGGCCTTTCTCCCTGCATCGAAAACAAGTAACTTTAGATTTATCAAAACCTAAAGTAGATACATGAGCATCGAGAAAGTCATTTCTCCCGGTAATTGTTTTGAATTTTTCAGCACGTCTAAGAACACTAGCAAGACACCATTTAATATCCATTAATTCCATTTCTTCGGCGTCTATCTGATCGTAATCCTCCTTTGTAAGCATAGGATTTCCGATCCGGCCAGCTACAAGACCGTCATATGATAACAATACAGAACCGAGTAGAGCCATGTGGTCTTTTGCAGTTTCCTCAGAAAAACTTTGACCTTCTGGAAGATTTAAAGCTATGTTGCACTGAATCACATAACCATTTCCTGTCTTTGTGCCTTGAGACTGAAAGCTTGTGTTTGATTCTTTAGGATTGACACTTGGAAATGATGAGAATCCACTGCTGCTTTTGGTTGAGCTTTGATCTGCTTTTTCTGATGAATCACCAGCACTAAATGCAGTTTGGATTTTCGGACTTCACTCAGATTCTGGAACTGGAATGCTACCCTTGTAGTACATCTTCACATCCTGTTGACCACTTGGACTGTTCATCCTGGCGATCTTCTGCTGCTCCAGATCCTGACTCTTGATCTTTTCGATGAATTGAGAAATCGTTAACCCATCATAAACACCCGTATTCTTCAGTATCATCAAATACGTTCCCCATTCTTTCTGTGGTAGTGCATCAGCAAGCTTGTCTACCCACTCTTCACGATCTTTTTCAATACTTAACATCGACATTGATCGCACAAGGTGGCAGTATCTCTCAATCAGCTTCTTTGTATCTTCACCCGGTAGACTGCTGAACAGATCAAACTCTTTCTTAAGCAGCGCTTTCTTGCTCTTTATCATGTTCTCGCTTCCCTCAAATTTGACTTTAAGTGCATCCCAGATTGACTTTGCAGTTTTGTCATGCTGTAGCAAAATGAAGATGTCTTCTTTGATCGCTTGCTAAAGCAGACTTATCATCATTTTCTCAGCTTTGTACATAACCCGTTCCTGCTCCGTGAATTCTGATAGATTTTTGGTAGTATGCAATTCTGTTCGAGGCAACACGTATTTCTTCAAGATACATTCCCACGACCAAAGATGGTTTGCCTGAACGCAGTTCTCGAATCTATCTTTCCACCCGTAATATTCTTCGATACTCATCAATTTCGGGGGCTTTTGGGTGGTTCCCGTCTCGTTTTCTATATTTATGGCTTGAACAACCGCGGCTGGACCAGACGGTGTTGCGAATGCGTTATAAAACTCGGTATCCATGATTACTTGGCATGTTTTTCAAGCGAAACTTGATGTTTGTACACAAAAGCGAAACTAGGATGTTCAGAAAAGCGGAACTAATGATGTTCTTTGGAGCGAAACTGCTAAGATAATGCACTTGGAACGAAACCTCAGATAATGCACTTGGAGCGAAACCTTCAAGTTCACAAGAGCGAAATCTATTGAAGTTCACTTGAAGCGAAACTGTTGATGTACTTTGAAGCGGAAGCTTGATGTGTCTTTGAAGCGAAACCTGTTGATGTAATTTGGAGCGAAACTTGTTGATGACCTTTGAAGCAAAACTACTGATGTATGTATAAGCGAAAACTTAAAGTTGTACACACGAGCGGAACTACAATATACAGTTTGGAGCGGAACCTCTCACTTTTGTGACACAGAAGCGAAACTATATGGTCAAATAAGCGAAACTATCAGGTGTTCGAATAAGCGAAACCAAGTCCAAAGGTCATTTGATCCATTTTTAGTCCTTATTTAGGTCCGAAACTTTCCAGGATTTGTATGTTCAATTGCGCACAGTCTGTGAAATTTTGAGCAAATTCCAACCGGTAAAATTTTCTGAATTGAATAAAGAAGGTGTAGAAGCAAGAAATGATGATAAAATCCAGCTAATCTCTGCAGAACTCCTCCTCCCAAGCTCTGATACCACTTGTAGGATCGTGTTCTGACCCGATTGAGTCGTTCAGAGGCGTTCAACTACGTTTCAGGTGCGGAATTACAAGAAACGGAGGTAGAAACAACTGAATCTTCACTAAAACTGCTAATTGTATTGATTAACAATCGATTACACACAGTTCTTCACACCGGCAGCACTTCGGCGTGGAATGCAAGACTTCGTTCCCACTAGTTTCGCTCAAATGACAGCTATATATAGGCCTAATGGTTTCGCTTATATGGACATGTCCATATAAGCGAAACTACATGAGTACAAATAAGCGGAACCTTCACCCTATGTCCATATGAGCGAAACTAACACTCTAAACACATACAATCTCATGTTTTCTCGTAATACGCGCCCTAATCTATACAATACAATGTATGACTCGATCCAAGACGAAGTCGACAGATGTAGTGCACCAACAGTTGACATGTCAGTTTCAAGCGGAATCAACATGTTAATTTCGCTTGAACTGAACATTGTCACTTTCAAGCGGAATCACCCACTTTAACATATTCTAGCTCTAAATTCAACCCTGTTGTGTGCTTGTTTATCCTATCTAGATATAAGACTCGATTAAGACGAAGTTAACAGACACTAGATGCACCAACAGTAAGTATACATGTATATCTTCATACTTACTCGTATTCTTAGACTTGTGTATTTTGCCAAGTATTTGTGGCGTATTCCGGTGTTTATTTATACGTACGAGAATACGTATTTTCTTGTATTTATTAAATATTCTTATACTTAATTTTTGTATTTTAAATTTCGGGAATATTATTTTCAACCAATAAAATAACCAATATATATTCATAAAAAATATAAATATTTTAAGAAAACTTGTATAGGGAATTATTTATATTTCTTTCTTGGCAAAAATATTTATATTTTCATATATATCTCAAAAATAACATGTTTTCAAGATTAACTTAGAAAATATTTATAAATCCATTTTTCACCCCAAAAATAATATATTCTAAATTTGTTTAAGAAAATATATATTTTCTTCAAAAAAAATAATATATTTTCTAGTAATTCAAGAAAAGATATATATTTTTCTTTACTCAAATAATAATATATTTTCTTCTTGTCAAAAATATTATATATTTTTGTAATACTTGTAGAAATCATATTTTCGT
This sequence comes from Helianthus annuus, assembly GCF_002127325.2. Lineage (NCBI taxonomy): Eukaryota > Viridiplantae > Streptophyta > Magnoliopsida > Asterales > Asteraceae > Helianthus > Helianthus annuus. The sequence continues at coordinate 53,803,612 of NC_035435.2, read as the reverse complement.
TCTCTTGGTTTCCAAAATACCATTTATCAAAATATACTTATGACTTTAACTCCGGAATTTTTTTGTAGTTCACATTCCTTGTTCGGTTTGTCCTATTTTTGGGTATAAATTATATATTTATTTCTTGGAATATTGGTAATATTTTGTGTTATAACTTTTGGTATTTCGGTGAGTTATATTATTTCAAGTCCTAAAATAATATAACTAATACACATATTATACAAGTAATCACACAAATTGTGACATCTAAATATATATTTTCCTAAATACATATTTAGTCACTTTTATTTATCAAGAACAACCTCCAATATTTATAAATTTTATAACAGAAATTATGGCAAATTTTATATGAAAAATCATGGTTAAAATACACTTGTAAACACTTGTTTAAAAATATTTTTCTAAGTGTTTAAATTCTAGAAACATTTTACCATAGTTTTCCCTTAAAAATGGAGGTTTCCATGCTTTCAAGGCATATCATTTTCTTTTCAAATCAACAACAATTCTATCAATACTTACCAAGTGCCAAAATCATGCATTTTACACTACTTCATGAACTTGAAAATTTTAAATATTTGTAGTAACATGGTATAGTGTTAAGTAAGCTTAGTTACCCTTTAAAGTGTGGTTATTTATTTATAAATCACATTCTTGCAAATTTTAGACTTTTACAACTTGTTAAGTGATTTTCTAAAAAACATTTCTTCTTGAATTTTTCTTGTTAGTAACATGTTTCTACACTTGATTCATCACTAAAAATGTGATTAAATTCTTTAAAACTCATGGTTATGTAAATTTTGTAATTTAACTTAGTTTCTTGAGAAAACTAGTTTTGAAATCATCCACTTACAAGATTCATATCATACTTTGATCATCATCATTCAAGAAAAACACTTCATACTTCAAGTTCATGCTTACATAAAGGATGTTCATCTTGGTTTTTCACAAGATCATCCACTCACTTGCTAGATCATGTGTTTAATCACAATCTAGCAAGTTCCATATGATGTCTAACACCATAAACATAAACAATCAATAAGCAATAATACACTTAAACTACATAGATTATTATGATTTCAAGCTTTATGTTAGAGATTATGTTCTTGATTCTTTATGTTCTTCATGATTAGTTACTTATATCATCTTTTAACCAACATAATAAGAAGTAAAAGGAGATTAGAAGGGTCTTACTACTAGCATAAGGCTAGGGAAGAGGTTCAAGATGAAGATGATGATAAACTTGGTGGTTAAAAGCACTTGAGAGAGGTCCTTCACCTTCCAATGGCTCCGAGCTTCTTAATCAAGCTCCTTACACTTTTGTATCACTTGGAAATGGATTAACAAAGCTTGAAAATGATGGTGATGATGGTGGTGGCTCACGACCATGAATAGGGGAGGAGAGGAGAGAGTTTTGAGTGTTGGTTTGTTTGTGAGAAATGAAAGAATGATGAACTAGGGGTTTATAACATAATCCTCCAACATCATATTAACTTGTGTGTAAAGTGTCTTTAAAGAATCCAACATGATCCAATAAAATATGCAAAGAAAATCAAGGGTGGGCTACACCCTTGTAACCGTCGAGTTAGGGGGGTATTGATTGTGTGGTGATGGATAGTTAGGATAATTAGTTGAAATCTAAGTGTTTACTTAGTGTTATAAGTTGTTATGATGTTATATGAGGTGTTATGATGTTCGGGGACCATAACTAGCTCGGAAATGATAAAACAATGCTTCTAGTGAAAAAATGGTGTTTCGTGTAGTGTCTGGTTGTTCGGTCGGTTACCGGTTCGTTAAGGTGCTAAACTACGCAGTTTGGTGTGCTTTATGTTACCTTTTTGTGACAGTTTTGATTCCCGACACTTAGGAAAGAATTCTGGACCATTTAACCATAATTCTGCATAATATTTAGTTGTTTAAATGCTGATTTTTGCTGAATTCTGCAGTTTATGTGAGTTTTAGGCACTTTCCAGCACTTAAACTATCACTAGAAAGACAATTTTATGATCCTTACTTTCCTACACACTATACTAGTGTAACTCTTGGTTTCTGGCCCATTCTGTGTCTCAATACCATGTCTGTCTAAGTACTGAACTCCCGTCAGTATTTCTGATTTATCTGATAACTGTGCTAACTTTGTTTTGTGCATCATTTGAATCATTAAGGGTTGCATGCCATAATGATATGAAATCATGCAATATGTGATGCACTTGTATGTATATGGCAATAATCAGAAAGCATTCATGTCATTACCTTAAATCAGCACAGTCATTAAAGCACTAATTACTGTTTAATCATTGTACGGACACATGAAATTTTGACAGTTGTCACAATAGCCGATGCCAAACCACTAATTATTGAAGTTATTAAGAAACCTATATCTGTAAACGATAATACTATTATAGGTAGTAAGCGTACTCACACTGAACCTAGCCACAACATCAATGGAGAAAATGGCATTCTTGTCATAGCTCGATTTCCCAAACGAAAGAATACCACTGCCTATGGTTGTTCTTATAAAGAATTCTTGTCCTGTAAACCAATTGAATTTTCTAGTAATGAAGGCGCTATTACTGCTTTACGCTGGTTAGAGAAAACTGAGGTTGTTCGGGAAATTAGTAAGTGTAATGAAGAGGATAAAGTAATGTATGCTTCTAATCTTTTCAAAGATGAAGCATTAGAATAGTGGAATACCATTCTTCAATCAAAAGGTAGTGACATGGCCTATGCCATGGAATGGAATGAATTTAAGGAAATGACTGAAAGAAAGTTTTGTCCTCCTCATGAAAAGGAATAGATAGCCAATAAATTACTAAACCATAAGATGACTGGTGTAAATTGTCATGAATTTACTACCAAATTCTTTAAATATGCAAGGATAGTACCAGTCCTAGCTTTGCCAGAACCGGTATTAATCTCCCGTTATTTCTGGGGTTTAGTTAGCGAAATCAAGACATAGTCAAGGCAGCTAGGCCAGAAACTATTGAAGAAGCCGTTGAACTGGCGAACACTTTGACAGATGGACTGATTCGCACATGTGAAGAGAATCAGAAAAAGGATTTAGCCCAAAAGATTACCCAAGAACTACGTCCTGGTAATTCCTACACGTAGGTTCATCTTCTTCACCATCTCTCTGTGGATTCTGTAAAAGGAAGCATTCAGGAAGATGTACGATATACTGCAACTTACGCAAGATATGATTCAACTATAGAGAGGCAGGCCAAATCCGTCCAAAATGCCCGAAACTAGAAACAGAACCTGACAACAAGGCAAAAGCAACTTGAGGACCTAAGAAAATTGCAAGAGCCTTTGTACTAATAGGACAAGAAGCAGAAATAATTCCCGATGTGATCACCGGTATGTTTCTTGTTCATGACGTTTATGCTAAAGTATTATTTGACTCTGGTGCAAACAAAAATTTTATAAATACTACTTTCTGTCAATTACTCAATCAACCTTTAACTAAACTTCACCAAGACTGTAGGGTGGAAACAAAAAATGGAAATTCTATCAGCGTACGCGAAATCCTTCAAAAAGGAAAGATAGAATTATTAGGACATAAGTTCACAGCCAACCCGTTACCAATGAATCTAGCTGGATTCAATGTTGTGTAAGGAATGGATTGGTTGGTAGCCAATCATGCGCGAATATTGTGTGATCAAAATTCTGTTGAGATTCGTACGTCAACAGGAGAAAGGATCACAATCCAAGGAGACATGCCGAAAACATCAACAAAATTCATCTCTGTGATGAAAGCTGCAAGCTACGCACGAAAAGGAGAAACAGTGTATATTATCTCTGCGATCAATAGCACTAAAGGAAAAGAATTAAAAGATATTTCTATAGTATCTAATTTTTAGATATTTTCCCAGAAGAGCTACCTGGACTACCGCCTGACCGTGAGGTTGAATTTAGAATTCATCTAATACCAAGAACTACACCGATTGCCAAAGCACCCTATCGTCTAGCGCCATCGGAGATGCTGGAAATGAAGAAGCAACTAGGCGAACTATTAGAGAAAGGTTTCATACAACCTAGCTCGTCTCCTTGGGGAGCACCTTTGTTATTCATCTAGAAGAAAGATAGATCGATGCGCATGTGTATTGACTACAAAGAATTGAACAAAGTCACGATTAAAAATCGGTATCCACTACCGAGAATCGATGATCTGTTCGATCAACTTCAAGGAGCTCGATTATTTTCAAAGATTGATTTACGCTCATGATATCATCAATCGAAAGTACATGAAGAGCACATTCCTAAAACCGCTTTCAGAACCAAATATGGTCATTATGAGTTTACAGACATGCCATTTGGTTTAACAAATGCACCAACTGCATTTATGGACATGATGAATAGGATATGTAAACTATACCTGGATAAATTTGTAATTGTCTTCATAGACGATATACTTATTTATTCCAAGAGTAAGGAAGAGCATGTCGAGCATTTACATGTACTTCTAACATTATTGAAAAAGGAAAAGCTTTATGCTAAATTCTCAAAATGTGAGTTCTAGTTACAAGAAGTACAATTTCTTGGACATTTGATTAATCATGAAGGAATTCATGTGGATCCTACAAATATCGAGGCAATTACCAAATAGAAAGTCCCTAATTTACCAACGGAAGTAAGAAGTTTTCTTGGATTGGCAGGATACTATAGACTTTTTATTAAAAAAAATTTTTGAATAGCCATTTCATTAACCAAGTTAACATACAAACCAGTTAAGTTTGAATGGGGACCAAAGTAGGAGGAAGCTTTCAAGATTATAAAGCAAAGACTAACTAATGCACCAATACTCGCTTTACCTGAAGGAACTGAAGATTTCATAGTATACTATGATGCATCAAAATCAGGATTTGGATATGTGCTGATGCAACGCCAGAAGGTGATTGCTTATGCCTCTAGACAACTGAATAAGCATGAAGAAAACTACAAAACACATGATCTGGAATTAGGAGCGATAGTTTTTGCTCTCAAAATTTGGAGATATTATCTTTATGGTAGTAAGTTCACTGTCTTTACAAATAATAAAAGTTTAAGATATATTTTCGGGCAAAAAGAATTCAACATGAGGCAAAGATGTTGGATGGAGATCCTTAGTGACTACGATTGTGATATTCAATATCACGCAGGAAAAGCTAACATAGTAGCTGATGCTTTAAGTCCTAAGTATCATGAGAATCCAAGAAGGATACACGATCTCAGATTAAATCTACAAATAGACTTAAGAGAACAACTGAAAGATATTTAAGACGCAACAATCAAGAATGGTGCTGAAGGATTAAAAGGAATGCTGAAAGAATTAGAAAAGGGAACGGATGGAATCTGGAAATTCCATAAGAAAAGAATTCGGGTTCCTATCCAAGGAAATTTTTGAAACCAAATTCTAGAAGAAGCTCATAAATCCAAGTATACGATGCATCCTAGAAGTAACAATATGTATCAAGACCTAAAGAAAAATTTCGGGTGGATAGGAATGAAAAAGGACATAGGAAGTTATGTTTCTAAGTGTTTAACTTGCTCACAAATTAAAACTGAACATCAGAAACCTTCAGGTTTACTTCAGTAATTAGAAATGCCAGTTTGGAAATGGGAACCGATAACAATGGATTTTGTTACCAAACTACCCAAGACAAGAATGGGTAACGACACAATCTGGGTGATTGTGGATAGATTAACTAAGTATGCAGATTTCTTAACAATGAAGGAAACTTTCAGTATGGAACGTTTGGCAAAACTGTATGTGGATAAAATAGTCTCATTACATGTAGTCCTTTAATCTATTGTGTCCGACATAGATAGTTGTTTTACTTCTCATTTGTGGATAAGTTTTCAAAAAGCTATGGGAACTCGACTAAATATAAGTACAGCTTATCACCCTCAAACAGATGGACAAATTGAAAGGATGATTCAGACTTTGGAAGGCATGCTTAGAGCCTGTGTAATAGATTTTGGAGGAAGTTGGGATGATCACTTGTCATTAATAGAATTTGGCAAGTAACCCTGCGTTTACAGATTCAACTTTTGAAACTTGGATTTGTGCTTTTAATCGAAGGGGAAGCAGATTTGGATTTGCAGGTTTCCATCATTGTAAGATAAGTTGCAGGTTTCCATCGTAAGACCACCATTGTCATCTTCAACCTCCAACCTCTAGCTTCGATTTGCACCAAATTGAGTGGTTCCTGGGTGTAACTTGCTCAGTTTTGTGAGGAGAACAAAACCTCAGTGTTCGTTTCTTACGATTCTCACTCGTTGGGAAGGAATCTGAGAACAAAGTGACGAACCCTAATTTTTAAATTTAGGGGTTTTCGTTTTTGGGTTTCCAGAAGTTCAATTTAGGTCCAAGCAAGTGTTTTAAGCAACAAAGATCCACGAATTCAGGGGATTCCTTCAATCTCTCGTTTCTGATCCATCAATCGCCAGTCAAATCCACCAACATTTCCGTTTCTTGTCGAAAAATCACGTCATACATCACCGGCATAGGGTGTATGCTTGGAGTTCAGTCGGCTTGAAGTTGCATACTCGGGTGAGATCATTCTTTTTCTTGGCTTTAATTTTCTGTCACATTCATTTGCATAGTCGAGTCTAGGCATACTTGTTACCGGGCTAGACGGGCCGGTGTGATTGAGTCTTATTGTTGCATTGTTCTTGATCGTATTTGTGATTGTTTACTTATTGTGTGAACTTATTTATAATATCTATTTGATCATTAATTGTTACGTGTTTGCTCTTTTTGGTTTATCGGGCGATTTGTAGCAATCATAGATGGTAGGTATCATGATACTTCATTGAGATCGTGTTCGAGGACGAGGGGTGCAGGGAGGGGAAAAGAAAGGGGGTATAGTTTGCGTGTGGCTTCGTGGAATGTAGGAACCCTTAGTAGTAAGTTGTTGGAGATCATAGATACACTCAAAAGATGTAGGGTAGAGATAGCGTGCCTTCAGGAGACTAGGTGGAAGGGACATAAGGGGGATGAGCGCAATGGGTACAAGTTGTTATATTCAGGGTCTGATGGGGTAAAGAATGGGGTAGGATTTCTAGTAGATGTAAACTTGTACAAAAATGTGGTAGAGGTGATACGTCACAACGATAGGATCATGGTGTTGAGATTAGTACAAGGAGAGGAAGTGGTGACAGTTGTTTGCGCATATGCTCCACAAGTGGGTTTAGGGGATCAAGAGAAAAGAGATTTTTGGGACTGCCTAGATGGAGTTATGAGGGCCATACCTAGGGAAGAAAGAATTTTCATAGGAGGCGATTTTGATGGACATATTGGTAGGCATAGTGATGGTTTTAGTGAAGTGCATGGGGGCTTTGCTTTTGGTGATAGGAACAACCCTGGTAGGGATTTGTTAGAGTTTGCGGTGGCCCACAACCTAGGTATTTTGAATTCTTTCTTTAAGAAGAAAGAATCACAGTTGATTACTTTTAGCAGTTGCGGACGTAACACTCAGATTGACTATATTTTGATGAGGCTAGGAGATCGAAGGTGGTGGAGGGACTGCAAGGATATACCAGGGGAGGCAGCAGTGACTCAACACTTCTTATTGATGGCGGATATAGTCATGAGAGGAAAGCTGACCAAGGGAGAGAGGGTAATGCGACCTAGGGTTAGATGGGGTATGTTAAAGGGTGACAAAATCGAAGTGTTTAGAGATAAGGTCCTCTTAATGACAGCGCCTAGAGTAGATGGGGACGCAAACCAAATGTGGGAGGACATGGCAAACACCATTACTAATGTGGCGAAGGAAACGCTAGGGGTCGTAAAAGGAAAGAGGTGTGGCCATAAGGAGTCATGGTGGTGGAATGAGGATGTACATACTAAAATAAGGATTAAACAAGGGTGCTTGTCACACCCCGATTTCCACGTGTATCACCGGTGGGCCCGGTGGGGGATTACCGTGACGTAGTTGGCATCAATATAGTCAAACCACACAATATATAAATGCACAGCGGAAGCATAAAGATAAATATATTTCAACTATCGAGTGTAATATCCAAGTATCACAATCGTCGAAATATAATCCACAGGGGATCAAAAAAAGATAGAAAATAATTGATCAACAGATATTGGCATCCCAAGCTTGCGAGACTCTAACGATGCTAAGGAGTGGCCAGCCTATTACGCGTAGAACCTGCATTAATCTTTTTGGGGAAAATACGTCAGTTTACACTGGTAAATACATTCAACCGACACTTTTGTAAAATGTTTAATAAAATTGATTTGAATGCACAAGGCACAAACTCTTTATAACTTGGGATAATTTATAATTGAATCTTGTAAAAGAATTACATGTTCACTATGCGTTCGGTCGCCCGGGTCGTGTCGGGTTTAAGGTTAATAGACACACCACATAGCATAAAACCGTGGCGGGAAAACCAACGGCTATACCTTTATAATTATGGACACATTGTCGGGTGTACGCCTACACCCGCGACACAATTTCGTGGCCATTTCGTAAAATGCTGCCAAGGATATCCGGGACATAGTCATTAAGCTCCCAAAGGCGTAAAGCCAACAAAACCAATTTTTAAACGGGTCACATTGAAATCACCCGACTACTAATGAGTTGGGGTCAATTGCCCGACCAAGCGGTATTTTAAATACCGTAACCCAAGCCCGTATAACGGAAAATAAGTTAAATGTATTTACCTGAGCAAGTAATATCCTTAATAAACAAATGCAAGTTTCTTTTACTGGTCTCCTATTCTGGAACGAAGGTTTAACAACCTATTAGAATCCTAACGGGTCTTTAATTTAGCCTTATCTTAGACCGGTCAGTTTCAAAGGATAATTATGGTTTAATCGCGTGAAAGGCGAAAACCGGGAATGGAATGTGATTCGGACCCAACAAGTTTGAAGACTTGTTTTATATGGGTAATATAACCACACTGTGGATTTTGAGGTCAAAACAATAAGGTTTGACCCGTTTCGGCTAGTTTATGTAAACTAGTTACATAAACCGAACCGTGCGCGCAAAAGGCGTAACGGGTAACCGTAAGAGTCCTACACAGGTTTCCTAAGTCAATATGCTTTAAAGAGGTTGCGGTATCAGTAGGATACCTTCCATAACGTCCGTAATGAGTTTAAGTCCATTATATGCCCCATAGGGGTATTTCGGTCATTTTAAAGATTATAAAAGAGGTTTCTGAGTTCTACAGGAAACCTGAGTTTTCCGAACAGTTTATAAAGTCCAAAATACTTTATTTATTATTTAAAATCAGTAGCAACTGGAATCGGGTCAAAATACCTTGTAGAACTCAAGTTATGTCCAAAAAGGGTATATTCGGTATTTACCGAACCGATGCCATAACCGCAGGTTATGAGCAGGTTAAAAATAATTAAAAATCTTTAAGAATTCCAAAATATTATTTTACTTCAGTGTGTAAAAGGTTTGGTGTCGAAATCTGGGTTTAGATAGGCGTTATGCTAATTGTGTCATTTAATTACTAAAGTTTCCGTAATTGCGCTATTTAGCATAACTCCTATTCTGGACCTCGGATTGACGTGAAATTTTAGAGAAATGCTTAGAAATCAGTAACTAAGGTTATTGTCCTTTCACGTGTCTAAAATTCTCGTTTTTAAAGTGAAAAGGGCGTTACGGTCAACTTTTTAAGCATTTAGCGGAAAGGTGCTAAAGACTCGGACAAACAACGAACCGGTCACAGAGGGTTATACCATCATGTAACCTGGTCCTAAGAGAGTCCTAAGGCATATCTAAATCATACCATAACGGGTCAGAACTGAAATCAAAGCAAAAGTCAAAGTTTTGCGACTTTCGGTTCCGAACCGGGTCTAAACAGTAAATGGTCGGATCAAACAAGCTTAGACTAGTTAATATACTTATTATCATGTTATATGAGTGTTAAAACAGGTTACACGCTATCTACATTACCGATTATGCATAAAATCGCAAAATAGCATTATGTTGACTTTTTCTAAGCAAGTTTGACTCGACAATCGGACTAGTTAGAGTGGGAATCAGAGGGTGCCCTTTTAGGGGTTTAAAGCCTACATGATTACCAACATATAACTACCTTTGATTTGACAAACCACTGGACCATTTGTGATTTATCATAAAGTCAATCGTTAATTACGACGGATTGACTTTTAGGCTATAACTAAGCAAAAACTAAACCACAAAGGATTTGGCATACTTACAGAAGTGTGGTACACGACCAGAGATCTTAGAAGAGTGCTCTTGAGCTCCAGAAGTGATCAAGAAAGCAGGTTTGAGGTGTGGTTACAATGTGCACAACTTATGGCCTTTTATAGTGAAAATGGAAGCACCAGATCATCACAACTAAGGCTACAAGGGATCCTTGATCATCAACATGTGTCCCTGGGGGCTAGGGGTCGTTTAGGGGGCGCCCATGCTCTCATAATGGCATTCTAAGGCGGTTAAAATAGCAAACAGTGAACTTGTCCCCGTATTCTGCATCTGGCGGTCTGACGCGGCCCGTGTTAAGGATCAGGCTACCCTTACGCGGGTCGCCTGGATCCTATTGTCAGTAAACGAATCTGCACTGCCCACGCGGCCCGCGTAAGCTCCATCAACACTCTAACGCGGCCCGCCTGAAAGCTAATTTTCAAGATTTTCAAATCTTTTGTAATCATTGACCTGGCCTTTCGGTTTCGAAGGGGTAACTTTGCGATTTGGGCCTCGATTATTTGCGTATAAGGGCCTGGGAACTTCTACCAAACATATTAACCCTTGGTTAATTTATTATTACCCGAAAAGTCTTATCTTTCAATGTTTGACGCTTTTATCCCTTTTTACGAATTCGATCATAACTTTCTCGTTTTGAATCGGAACTTCGCGAAATTTATATCGTGCATTCTAGTGAGTATAATTTACCATTACAAAGCCTTGGGTATGGCCAAAGGTCACTCAGAGGTATAACTTAAACATGTTGACACATTTGGCCCCTGTAGTTTGTAATTCCTCACTTTCTCCCATAATTCGTTCCGTACGATCCATGATTCATTCGTTTGAAGGTACGAGCATCTTTTAGGGCTACTGTACAGTATATTTATCCCTTGTTGACATTTTTAACCCTCGAATTTACATACTTTCAATGTTTGTCAACTTTAGTCCTTTATTTAGTATTTGACACCACGTGTAAACTTAAGACACGTGTCAATACTTTATTGGACGCAAAATTTCGAGGTGTTACATCCTCACCCCCTTAAAAGAAATCTCGACCTCGAGATTTATTGGAATAGATGAAGGTACTTCTCCTTCATCATGGACTCTACCTCCCACGTGTACTCGGGACCTCTACAGGCATCCCATTTCACCTTCACAATCGGTATATACTTCCTGCGAAGTTTCTTGACCTGTCGATCCTCGATCGACACAGGTTTCTCAACGAATTTTAAGCTCTCGTCGATGTGTACATCTGTATGCGGTATAACCAGTGATTCGTCGGCGAAACACTTCTTCAGGTTACAGATGTGGAACACATTGTGGATACCACTGAGCTCTTCCGGTAAGTTTAATTTGTAGGCAACCGATCCGACACGTTCGATTACCTCGAAAGGTCTAATATATCTCGGGCTTAGTTTGCCTTTCTTACTGAATCGCATCACCCCTTTCCAGGGTGATACCTTTAGCAATACCTTGTCGCCTACTTCGAAATTGAAAGGCTTACGCTTCAAATCCGCGTAGCTCTTCTGCCTGTCCCGGGCAGCTTTCAATCGATCGCGAATTTGGACAATCTTGTCCGTTGTTTCAAATATTATATCAGGTCCTGTCATCTGGACATCTCCAACTTCTGCCCAACAAACGGGCGTTCTACACTTTCTACCATATAGGGCTTCAAAAGGTGCAACCTTAATACTGGTATGGTAGCTGTTGTTATAGGAGAATTCGACCAATGGTAGGTGGTTATCCCAACTGCCACCTAGGTCGATCGAACATGCACGGAGCATGTCTTCCAATGTCTGGATTGTACGCTCACTCTGTCCATCTGTCTGAGGGTGGTAAGCCGTACTGAAGTTCAAACGTGTACCCAAAGATTGTTGGAAGCTTCTCCAGAAGTGTGATGTGTATCTGGTATCTCTATCAGAGATGATAGACACAGGCACTCCATGAAGGGCTACAATCTTGTCTACAAACAACTGGGCTAATGTATCGGAGCTATGACTCTCCTTTATGGGTAGGAAATGTGCTGACTTGGTCAGTCTATCAACTATTACCCATATTGTATCGTTTCCCTTCTTTGTCTTTGGCAACTTGGTGATGAAATCCATCGTCACCATTTCCCATTTCCACTCGGGCAGTTCAAGCTGTTGTAGCAAGCCTGACAACTTTTGATGCTCGGCTTTTACTTGTGCACAAGTCAAGCACTTTGCTACATAGGTGGCTATAGACTTTCAAGCCTATCCACCAAAAATTTGCCTTTAAGTCCTGGTACATTTTATCAGCACCAGGATGAACGGAATATCGGGAACTGTGGGCTTCCTGAAGGATAACGTCACGAAGACCTCCATAAACAGGAACCCATATCCTCCCATTCAATCTCAGAATTCCGTCTTTGCCATAAGATAACTGCTCCTCAGTTACCCCTAGCTTTTCGTTTGGATAGTTAGCTTCCAACACAGCTTCTTTCTGTGCAGCTAACAATCGTTCATTTACACTGTTCTTTATTTCAGTGCTCTTGGCATTGATCCTTATTGGCTTCACTCTTTCTTTCCTGCTCAAGGCATCTGCGACTACATTGGCCTTGCCTGGATGGTATCTTATTTCACAGTCATAGTCGTTCAGAGTTTCCATCCAACGTCGCTGCCTCATATTCAGATCTTTCTGATTGAACAGATGCGGAAGGCTTTTGTGATCATAATAGATCACAAATTTAATGCCATAAAGGTAATGCCTCCAAAGCTTTAGTGCAAATACAACGGCACCCAACTCCAAGTCATGGGTGGTGTAGTTCTTTTCATGCACTTTCAATTGTCGCGAAGCATAGGCAATCACCTTGCCCCTCTGCATAAGCACACAACCCATACCGATGTGCGATGCATCACAATATACGACAAATTCTTCCATTCCGTCTGGCAATGTCAACACTGGAGCATTGCTCAGCTTTTGTTTGAGGATATCAAAAGCTTCTTGCTGCTTAGGGCCCCAATTGAACTTTATTTTCTTTCTAGTTAAAGAAGTTAGGGGTGCAGCAATTCTTGAGAAATTTTCGATGAAGCGTCTATAGTATCCTGCTAGACCTAGGAAACTGAGAATCTCCGTAGGTGTCTTCGGCTCCTGCCAATTCATGACGGCTTCAACTTTAGCGGGATCCACCTGGATACCACGTTCGCTGACTACATGTCCAAGGAACTGGACTTCTCGTAGCCAAAAGTCACATTTAGAGAACTTGGCATAAAGCTTTTCTTGATGAAGTAGTTTAAGAATACATCGAAGATACTTTTCTTGGTCAGCTTGACTTTTTGAATAGATGAGGATGTCATCGATGAAGACAATGACAAATTTATCCAAGTAAGGCTTGCAAACGCGATTCATGAGATCCATGAATGCGGCAGGTGCATTGGTGAGCCCAAAAGGCATCACTAGGAACTCGAAATGACCATATCGAGTCCTAAATGCAGTTTTGTGCACATCTTCGTCCTTGACCTTCAATTGATGGTACCCTGACCGTAGGTCAATCTTGGAAAAGTAGCTCGCTCCATGCAATTGATCGAACAAATCGTCGATCCTGGGCAAAGGATACCTATTCTTGATTGTAACTTTATTCAGCTCACGGTAATCGATGCATAGACGCATCAAACCATCTTTCTTTTTGACGAACAGGATTGGCGCTCCCCAAGGAGATGAACTTGGTCTAACAATACCTTTGGCCAGCAGATCATCTAGCTGCGTCCTCAATTCTTTCATTTCCGTGGGTGTCAATCTATAAGGCGATCTCGCGATAGGTGCGGCTCCTGGAATGATGTCGATACTGAATTCCACTTGCCTGTCTAGTGGCAAACCAGGCAGTTCTTCTGGAAAAACTTCAGGATAGTCAGAGATGACTGGGATGTCTTCAATTCTTGGTTTCTCCTCACCGATGGTTACCTGTGCCATATAAATGACACATCCTTTCTTCAAACATCTGGATGCCTTTAGCATAGATACATGTGCAGGCAATCCATGTCGAGTATCTCCTTGGATGGTAAGTGGTTCTCCAGACGGAGTCTTGATTACCACTTGTTTCTGGTTGCACACGATTTGGGCTTGGTTATACGATAACCAATCCATACCCAATACTACGTCGAAAACAGCTAATTTAAAGGGTAACAGGGATAAAGGAAATGAGTGATTCCTAATGGATATAACACATCCATCTAAAACAGTTGAGACTGTTCCCATAGTCCCATCAGCTAGCTCTACTTCATATTTCACATTCAAGGCTTTAACAGGCAATTTTAACAACTCGCAGAACTTATCATCCACAAAGGATTTGTCTGCTCCAGAATCAAATAACACTCTTGCGAATACATCATTAATAAGGAACATACCGGTTATGACGTTGTCGTTCTGGATAGCCTCTTTAACATCCATCTGAAAGACCCTCGCATTGGTCTTTTTCCCCTCTTCAGCCTTCTTCACTATCTTCGGGCAGTTAGTCTTGATGTGCCCTTTCTCGTTGCAACTATAGCAAGTTGCATCCTTGAGTTTCTTGCACTCAAGAGTCCTATGCTCCGAGGACTTGCATATCCCACAGGCCTTTGGCTGGGATTTCTTTTCAAATCTGTACCTTTCGAAGTGGTGCTTCTGACAAACCTTGCACAAGGGCTTATCGCCCGACTGTCGATCATTCTTCTTGTTCTCTGACCCCCTCTTGTGGTCACGATTTCCTCGGTGCTTCTTGTTGGATTTTCGTGAATCATCATCCTCACGTTTCCTCTTTTCGCTATCGGCATTTCTCAACGATCTCTGCCTCACTGCATCAAGCGTGAGAGACAGAGATATATCTGCCACGGATCTGAAGGTAGCAGGCCTAGAAGCCTTTACGCTAGCTTTTATTTCTGGGGCCAAACCCCCAATGAAGCGTGCAATCCATTTGGGTTCTGGTGTCACAAGATACGGAACCAATCTCGACAGAGTGTTGAAAGTCGTGAGATATGCCTGCCAATCCAGGTTCTTCATGACCAACGATAAGAAATCAGACTCGATCTTTTCAACCTCGTGCTGAGGGCAGTAATTTTCCTTGATGAGAGCAATAAATTCCTCCCATGTCATGCTATACAAAACAGCCTTCCCAGAGGCTTGAACCAGAGATCTCCACCACGCTAGGGCTTCACCCTTGAACGACTAGGAAACAAACTTCACCACGTCTCTCTCAGCACAACCACTTATGTCCACAACTGTGTCCATTACGTCTAACCAGGTCATGCAATCTACAGCGCCCTTTTCCCCAGTGAAATCTCGGGGTTTGCAAGAAACGAAATACTTATACGTGCAACCCCTGGCGCGAGGTGCGTCATCGACCACTTTCTTCTTAGGGTGGACACTATTCTCATTGGATGAGTGCCTATCGTCGTCCTTCTTAGGCTTAGACGGAGTTGAGGGTGGTTTGCTGTGAGATTTAGAGTGGGTTTTTGGCTTTGAGTGTGGTGTAGATAGGGTTCTGCTTCAGGACTCGGTGTATTCTTCGTACGGTCGATCCAAGGCTGCCTTAACAGCGTTGTCTACCAAAGCTTTTAGTTCAGTGCCCGTTAAATGAATCTGGGCGTTATCATTGTCATCCTCCTTTGATTGACTATTAACTCCACTTGGATCAGCCATTGCAACTTGAATCTGCTACAGAAGATAATGACAATGTTTTATTTAGGAATTTATTATGGAATTGTCTGTTATGGCAATTCATTAACCATGGTAAACATAGACCATATTTGGTTAATTTGTTACTCACTTTTATTTAGGATTTGAATATAACTTATCCTAATTACAAACAATTTTGTTAGTGGCACAAAACCTAGTCACAAGGACGTTTTTATAATATAAGCCGGTATTGCAGAGAATCAGCGCATGAAGGTTTGAACCATAGTTCTTTTACCCTTTGCTGACAGGGAGTCATAGACTACAACTCCCTTTTGTCTTATATGACAATAAGTATGGCCCGTAGGCACTACATCGCTTAATGGATGTTTAATAAATGATCATCTTTATTGACGATTTAACCCCTGATTTACAAATCATTAACTGGGGTTTTGGAATTTTTTGAAGGATTCTTATATAGGAATGACGCGTGCGATTTTAACGAATCACATCTGCCAAGAACGTTAACATGTTTACAAAGGTTAACAGGAATCTGAACCTTTTAATCGAGTCTTACCATCTTGGCCGGGTCTTATAATGACACCAGGCAAGGTTTCACCACTAAGATTCTTTATTTAAGCAGATTAATTTAAAAGGAATGATTTCCGATCTGTTTCATACAATAATGTGTTAAAATGACAAAAAATGAAATTTATAAACTTAACGTTCCATTAATCATAATAATGCTTACACACTGCCCTAAGCGGGACTTCTTAATACACAAATACCTACGCAGAAGTTTACAGAAAAACAAGTCCACGCAGGGACTAATACAAGGATAGATGTCCGCACAGGGACTAAAAGATAAGTCCACGCAGGGACTGAAAAGCAATTGTCCATGCAGGGACTAAATACGATAGATATCCTCGTAGGGACTAAAATACTCAAAACAAATGTCCTCGCACGGACTTGATTTTAATAGTAAATACTATAGTACATAAAGGGACTAATGATCTCGTTTCTTCCTCCCTTTTAGTAGGTTTGCTAGGCCTTTAAGGAATCCACGATTACTTTTACGTTCTTGCTCAAAGTCTCGTTCCACTCGGTTTAGACGGTGGAGGATTTCTTCTTGCTCCGGTGGAGAAAAACGTGGCTGCTGCGATGGTTGCTGAACCGGAGGTCTAGGAAGTACTGGATACCCATGAGCTGAGTAATCTGGTCCCCAAAGGTTTCCATAAGGTCTGTCGGGATGGAGGGTATTGTAATTAGCCGCTACCACGTATGGGTCGGCATCATAATTATAGTTGTGGTGCGTGTGAGTCGGCTGCTCAAATGGGTTGTACGCGGTGGAACCGGCGTACGCTGGTATAGGGTTATCATATCCAAATGGTGGCGGAGGTGGGGCAACTGGTGCAAAATTCATCTCTGCAGGGTGGCCAGAAGGTTCCCCTAACTGTGGTTCTTCAGGCACTGGCGGAAAGTGACTTGCACTCGAGTGGCGAGGGGTGCTAAAGTGGAATTCCCCTCCTTGGGTAGACATCCGCGCGCCTGATCTCCTACGCCTTGGCGGATCAAGAGGTGCTTGCTGAACTGGTGGCGGTGGAGGCGGTGGCGTAACTGCCAC
Source organism: Helianthus annuus (assembly GCF_002127325.2). Taxonomy (NCBI): domain Eukaryota; kingdom Viridiplantae; phylum Streptophyta; class Magnoliopsida; order Asterales; family Asteraceae; genus Helianthus; species Helianthus annuus. The sequence continues at coordinate 53,786,227 of NC_035435.2, read as the reverse complement.
GAAACGCGAATCCTCGGAAGGATCCTGTTGCTGCTGCTGCTCATGAGGCGAGAAGTGATGAGAAGGTGTGAAGTACCAATCACACTGGTTAAACCTCTCCTGGTAACTGTCGGGACCTTGATAGGGCGTTCCATGGAAGGATGACCCATCAGAGATCTCGATTGGATGGTTGGGAGTACCTCTTGCAGGTTCTATGGGATCCGTGTCTTCATCCATATCTACCGCATTATCTTCGGAGAAATGGTCTTCAGGTCCTAAAGGGTTATAACCTATTGGTTCTTGGACATAATCAGCCGGGTTAAATCGGCCTTGAAAGAAAGGAGTAGGATCTCCATAGGAACGGTGCGAAGCAGATCGCTGGAGAGGTATAAACGAAGGTTGAGGGTTACTGGGATTGTTCTCCGAATCTGGTCCAAAAGAGTGACGGTATGAAGGTGTCGAACTGTGTGAGGTAGA